>NC_059365.1:37850000-38015000 GCF_019703515.2 Myxocyprinus asiaticus | reverse complement strand
CCTATTACCAGCATTATTAATTACAGAGATGGACTTACTTATGGAAGTTGCGTCCATCCAGTCGAACCACAATGTAGCAGTTTCTCAAACACGTGTCGTCAAGCTCAAAGTTTCTCACGTACTCAAACTTACTTTTTGCCATGACAGATGCTGTACTGAATTTATGACTTGGTGTCCTGTGCACTGTAAGACCTCCAACGTTTAACGACAACAGTCTCAGCATAGGGATTATAGCGCACAAACGAGGTGTTTACTTACTTGAAATTCCTTTAATTTATTATTTCTAAACATTAGTGAGAGAGTATTATCTAACTTGCATCAAGAGTGCTCGTCGTCGCAAATTAATTTTAATAAACATGTTTCATAAATACTTCCAGAAAGTTATTGTCGCAATATTTTAAAAACGCTTTATATAATTAATTAAAGGATATAAAATAATAATAATAATAATAATAAAATAAAAAATAAAAAGTTAATTGGAGAAGCGGAAATGTTTTGCGTCAAAACTCACATGTGAGTGAACGGTTCATTGTTTTGGTACGTCAGTTAAAATAGTCCCCCAAAACAAAGGTCAGAAAATTTAGTTCCGCCGCCGGGACATCTGCTGCTTTATGACGAAACAGTCGTGTTTTTATAAAAAGGTCACTTTGCTATAAATACCATTTATGGTGGAACGACATGTTTCGTTGGTACTTTCGTAAGAAAATTCAAAGATTACTGATAAAAATGTACTATACAACATGCTCAACTTGCAAAAACATCTGAATAAAGTTTCTAGCACCAACCTTATTGGTCTTGGTGCCAGTTTTAAAAATGTACTTATTTATCTATTTACAAAAAACTATTTTAACAATGTAACAATTATATGATAAAACTATTAAATTGTACAAATTAACACTGTAGAAATATGAGACATAAATGAAGCTCAGTAGGTTCATTTTATTAGCAAAATCTTAAAATAAAAGTATAAACGATCTTGTTACCATATATAGAAAAATGAGATGTATCTCAAAAACACTCACTCTTGACATATTGCACTCTGAGAAGCTCCTACAGAATAATAATAATAGGCTAATAATAATAGCTTAAATATATCTCAGCAAGACAGCACAGCATCGATGTAATCCAAACTGATTAAATGAGAAATAAATTGAAGGGAGCAATCAGTAAATGCAATAGCTGTAAATGATTAGATCACTCAAATATTATAAAACTGACACACATCATTATTCAGCTAAGTACTTAAAACATGCACACATCTGTATAGGTATACTGATGACATCCTAAGTGCAAAACAGGTCTAGATGTGCATAGCAAATAACACTTCTAACGAACATAGATAAGAAAAGGAGAAGTGATGATGTAAGGGATTTCTCCACCTCAGCAGCGCCCTTCTTTCACAATCAAGATGTCAGCATTAGTGTGCCTAAAAAACAAACATCCTATTAGTGATTTAACATCCCAGCAACCATACAAGCATTACAGCTCAATTACTTACTGACAGCATAAGAAATTAAGGGCAAAATAAATAAATATGTTTCATTGTTAGTGAAGGGATATAGTCTTTACAAGAATTCAGTGCAATGTTAAAAATGTAATAATTTATTATCCATATATATGTAAAACTACCTAGAATGAAGCAAACAAATGGACTCACATTCTCTGTACACACAGGGCACATTCATTGACGTATGAGATGCCATCATTTCCACACACAGGAGAGTAATTAAGAGGACATGCTTGATTGACACTCAAACCTCCACATGCAGGCTATCAGATAAACACACACAATCCACAGTGATTAACTGCAAATTACACTTCATCTTCTGTTGGGTCATATCTAGGGTCCAGTGTTCGCTTACCCTTCGGTAGAGTCTTGATTTGTCCTCTGCACCTGGAAGAAGCAGAGATAGGTTTTGTTGGTGGTATCCCATTCCAATAATACCATTCTAATTTAGGAATCACAGTAAAGGGATCACCTTGACTCACCAGCAGAGAGAAGGAGGAAAACGCTCATCAGTAGCACTGCTGTTCCAGTCATGATGCTCAAAGGTTTGTCAAAACACAAATCTGGATTTGCAAATTCTGGAAGTATCTTTCACTGTCAAAAGGCCTTTCCTTTGTAATGCTTTATGAACCTGATAACTTCTTTCCCTCAACTGACCAGCTTGTTTGTGAGTGCTGTAATATTTGAAGAGGTGGAGAAGAGGTGCTTATATTTTGATGGCTGTTCGCCCCACCTACCGGCACACCATCCCCTGTCAACAACAGTGTGAACAGAGCCTCTCTATTGTCTCATTAGGGATAAACATTCCAGTCTGTCCAAAAATTGCTGAGCACAATCCAAAATGCACTGGCCTGTTTAATGTCCCCAAAAACAGGTTTGGCTGGGGGTGGGGGGTGTTGGGGGGTCTCTGTTTATTGGCCCCAAAGCTAAATGAATGGAATTCCACTAAACTTTGAATGCAGATAACAATTGCGTAATAATAATTATGATCAAACGTTAGTGAATAATTAAGCAGGATGAATAGGACTGGGGAATTTTTGTTAATAATTCACAAAACAATATGTACAGTATACCTGTATCAGGGTAGTTGACATGACGAATTACAGCAAAGACATTAATAATGTTGAAAATGACAATTAAATAAATGCTGCATTCTTCAAACTTTCTTTTCATCCAAGTGTCCTCCACTTGCAGCAATGATGCCTTAGGCATTCTATCAGTCAGTTTATTCTAGATATTCAAGTTTTATCCCATGCTTTCTGCAGCACTTACTAGAGATGTCTTTGACTTGTAAGGTGCTTCTCATGAAATGTATTTTCTAACAACAGCTCAAACCCTCACACTTTGATTCAACCATCCCATGATACTCATATCTAAACATTAACCACTCACACTTTTCTATTCTTTTGCACATTCCACCCATTTCTTCTTATTTGCCTGTGTCTTTGAAAGTCTACCTAAAAGGCCAGAATCCCAGAGTTTTCTCTTCAGTGTTGTAGGTGAAATTGTTGTTTGGCATGTACTAGTCATTGAAGCTGCCAGTTTAGGATCTTTGAGGGGGTCTGTTTCTCAAACTAGACACTCTGATGTTCTTGTCTTGTTGTTTTAGGTCTGGGTTGTCCACTTCCCTCTCTATACTGGTTCGATCTAGTTTAGTTTCTTCTTTCAGTAGTGCATGAAGTAGCCTTAATCTCTCAGCAGAGCTATACTCAGGGCCATTTCTAGCTCATGGTAAAAACGAACCACCAGGGGCCCCCGCAAAGCAAGGTTATTTTTTAAATATTATTATTATTTATTTTATTTATAAATAAACAAGACATTTAAGCTGCTGTCTGTCTGTCTGTCTATCTATCTATCTATCTATCCGTCTGTCTGTCTGATAATTTTTTTTTCTTCTTTTTGTTCTTTTGGGCCTTTTCAAGCTTTTACTATTTTAATCTTCAGTACTAGGCTTTTTCAAGTCAACATCAAAGTTTGTCTTGACACACCTATCTAGTTTTTAATCTATGAAATATAATAAAATAATATATACGTTTAATGTGTGTTAAATGCTTTCATAAATATAGTCAACTGTACAAACTGTCTGATATCTTACAGTTTTTCTCAATTGCTTTGGCTCATTTTTTTGAAACGGTCTTAACATTCTGTAAACTGTAAGTGCAATTGTCACAACTGTTTCATGGGATATCACAACTCTATTGCATGTCTGCAAAATGCAGTAACTCACCCAAAACATTTAATTCATGCTTCAAAACCTAGTTATTGTGACAGTAAATTGGTCAGTGCCACCAAATGAAAAGGTTTTTTTTTTGTCATCATGTGAGCCGTACTGGTCAAAATGTTTAGATGTTTTTTCACCATGGCAGTCAACCCTGGAAATGTTTGTTATATACAAGGTTCATTTTTATTGACACTGACTGCTTACTGTACTATACAAGAATGTCAGTTTTGTCTAGCTGAATGCTATTGTGTATCACACTGAGCTTTTTAGATACCGATTTCAAACAGTAGGTAAAAGCTTACTGGGAAAAGTCAATACTGTACAGCACTGTATTACACAGAGAAAGGATATGCACATTTGTATGTATACAGTAAATTTATTTCTGTATCAATGTGTTACATGTAAACAGAAAATTCACATTTGCATGTCCATTTTTACACATTTCTTACATGTAAAGTCATATATAATGAACAGAAAATTGCCACAAGATGACATCCATGCACAAAAAAAAAAAAAAAAAAAAAAAATGCAACAATGAAAAAACATTCCCTGTCATAGATATTTATGGAATATGTACTGTATGTCTGACAGATTTTGATAATTGAATGGATCATTTTGCATGTGATGTCTCACACAATGAAAGAGTGTTTAGAAGCTGTGAAGAGTATGACAATTTCACTGAGAATCAACAGTTTTGACCAGCAAGCCATGTGCATTTAGTTATTGTGCAAATTGTAGACAGTTGTACTTACTCTTTTGCACACACGTGCAATTTGCTTAAATGAATAAGAAATTCAAATCTGGTGTGAACATGAAAATAATTGTTCAGAGATTTGAACTTATTGTTTTGAAAAAATAAATAAAATGATTCTCATTCGAGAATTGAGCCAAAGCGATTGAGAAAAACTGCAAAAAGCAAGTTTATGTGCCAATATGCGGCGCATTGGGTATAACTTCTCGGCTTCCGTACTCAGTGCACTTCGTTCAGAACTGCACGTCTGACTTGGCTTGTCAATCGCGCTGCAGTAGTTGCATTATGACACTCACAATGAACAAAATAACTCAGTTACGAAGCGCCTTTCGGAAAGCGGCTTTTCTCACAGAGCGCTTTCTCTCTTTGAAAAAGCGACCTGCGGTGAGTTTATATTGTTTAACACTTTAATCGTCAGTACTACGTTTTATTTGATTTACAATTTGTCAACAACAACTGAAATCTTTTCATTTGCGTCAGTTTTCTGCGCAGGACCAACTTTAAAAGTGATTAAATTGATGATGATTGTGTGTGTGTGTGTGTGTGTGTGTGTGTGTGTGTGTGTGTGTGTGTGTGTGTGTGTGTGTGTGTCAGTGAACGTCCCCCCATTGTCAAACATGTTTATCATGTAACTCCCCTGTTATTGTTCATTACTTGACAATGTCAGAAATTACAAACGCCTTTGAACATTGCAGAAGACCAGCTGAAATTAGTAATCAAAATAGAAACTATTAAATTAGCCGGCTTATAGAATATCCCTATAATATAGATCATATAAATACTCTATCCTAGTTCCTATGTTATGACTATGCCCTTGCGTATGGTTTGTGATACTCAGTTAAGTATTGATTTGCCTTGTTTTGAGAAAGAAAAAAGATGGATGTAGGCATATTGCATATAAGATTTGGGACCTTACTGGATAGAGTTTGACCTCTGTACTTCAGTCAGTATAGCCAGTGTGATTTTGCAGAATGTAAACATTTGTAGTTTATCTTTAACATGAGACAGCATTTTCTAGGTTTTTAAATGTGCTGTACAGATCATGATGGTTTGGATAGAGACTCTTGACTTTTTTTATTTTTTAAGAAGCTTATTTAAACGTATTTCCTTGTGAAATCCACCATATCACAAGATTCTAATGATTCCTTTGATTGTGGATCATGTACATACATCATATATTATGAAGTTCCACTCTAATGGTGCTGCAGTGTCAACACCAGCCTCAAATATTGCATGTTTTGCATCTCAGTTAATCACATATAGATTCAAGTGCAAATGTATTGTCAAGGCAGCAGTTCAATATCAGAAATGAACACTTGGTGTCACTAACAGCTTGTTTTCTATTTCCTGAGCAGCCCAGGGCATCAATATCCACTGGACCACAGCAGCAACACGAAACCTTTTATGAGTTCCGCACCTATTCAATCCAGCCTCATCTCAATACTGCCTTCCTCAAACTGACCAATGAGAAGATCCACCTGCGGACTGCCCACTCAGAGCTTATTGGCTACTGGACTGTGGAATATGGGGGTCTCAATCAGGTTTTCCACATCTGGAAGTATGGTGAGAACTTCAGCATGGCTATTAAATTATTAGACGTCTATTCTATGCTTTATAGGGTTCTAATGCAATTAAACACTTAAATGAATGCACTAGGGCACCTGACCCCAAGTACGGATTATGGTCCTCGTCACTCCACACACCTTTTATCATCAAAGTTTGCCAGTTCAAAAGGAATGAAATAGTTTTTTACTGTATTGCCTCAAAGATATTATGTGTTTATTAAATGTAACATTTCTTAAGACAAAGTACAACTCTGCATAGAACCCCATAATAGTAACCCCTCTTTTTCTGCCATTGCTGTGATGTTGTTTAGACAGCTACGCCCAGCGGGCATCTGTGCGGGCATCCTTGGCTCAGGACCCTTGCTGGATTGAGCAGTACATCTCTAAAGCAATGCCAATGCTGAGCTCTCAGGATAATGAAGTCACATACCTCGTACCCTGGAGTAAAATTCAGAAGCCACCCAAAGAGGGAGGTGAGAACTATATGCGGTTGATGGAATTATCATATACACTACAAGTCAAACGTTTGGACACACTTCAGTAATTCAACTTTCTTGTGGTCTTAAAATTCTTTTGGTCTAAAGGCTTATTCTTAACGACACACAAAAAAATGATAATCTTTCATGTCTTTATAGAACACGTCCCATTAACATTCACAGTGCTGTAACCTCAACCAAGCGTTTCCGGTAGCTGATCAAACCTGCACAACTTTCAGAAGGAATTTTGGACCACTATTCCTTACAGAAATGATTCAGCTCAGCCATATTCTTAGGATGTCTGGTGTTAACGGCTCTCTTGAGGTCATTCCACAGCATCTCTGTTGGGTTAAAGTCTGGGCTCTGACTGGGCCACTCCAAAAGTTGGATTTTCTTTTTTTGAAGTAGTTCTGTAGTGGATTTACTTCTATGTTTCATTGTCCTGCTGCATCACCCAACATCTGCTGAACCTTCTTCTACTAGGATATCTTGATAAACTTGGGAATTCATTTTTCCCTTGATGATGGCAAGCGGCACAGGCCCCGATGCAGCAAAGCAGCCCCAAATCATGATGCTCCCTCCACCGTACTTCACCATTGAAATTATGTTTTCATGTTGGAATGTGGTGCCTTTTTACACCATACATAGTGCTGCGTGTTCTTCCCAAACAATTCAACCTTAGTTTCATCAGTCCACAAAACATTTTCCCAGTAGCGCTGTGGAGTGTTATGGTGGTCTATGGCATACTTCAGACACGCAGCAATGTTTTTGTTGGAAAGCAGTGGCATCCTTCTTGGTGTCCTGACATGGACACCATGCCTGTTTAATGTTTTCCATATAGAAACTCATGAACAGAGATGTTTCCTTCAAGTCTTTAGCTGTCACTCTAGTTTCTTTTTATCCTCATTGAGCATTCTGCGGTGTGCCCTTTGAGTAATCTTGGATGGACGGCCACTTCTAGGGAGAGTAGCCACAGTACTAAATTGTCAATTTATAGACAATTTGTCTAACTGTGGACGGATGAACATCTAAGCCCTTCCAGAAAACTTTGTAACCCTATCCAGCTTTATGCAAAACAACAATTCTTGATTGTAGGTCTTCTGAGATCTTTTTTGCGAGGCATGGTCCACATCAGCAGATGCTCCTTGTGAATAGCAAACTCAAAGTGTTTGAGTGCTTTTTATAGGTCAAAGTAGCTCTAACCCACACCTCCAATCTCTTTTCTTTAATTGGATGCCAGGTTTGCCAACTCCTTACTCTTATTTACAAATGTAAAATTGACTGATTTTATATAAAGTAAATGCTCCAATATGTTTATGTACAGTATTTATTTGTGTGTGTGTGTGCTTATATGCATGCATGTGTGTTTGTGTATGTGTGGGTAGGTGTGGGTGTGTGTGGGTCAGGTTTTACTTCAACCACATGCACACACACACAAACACATTAATTCCCATCATGGCCAAAACATCATATTGATATTGGTTTCTGTTGTTCTAGCTTTAGGCTCTGGTGTCATTTTGTTAATGTTTTGGCACTGCATTACAATTTTAAAGTACACATTTTCTGGCATATTACAGCTTTCTCATAAGTCTTTATATGAACCGGGTCAAATGGACCCATAACTACTTCTTTGTTACTATTTTTATAGCATCATTTATAAATTAATGAACTTCATTCAAGGGTTAATCTGTAATAGGAGAAAATATTTTAACATTGAAAAAAGATACAAATAACCTTTAAAATGTGTTCATCACCAAAAACATAGCTATTAACAGACTGTTTTCAAATATGCAGAAAAGTTTTATCATTTACAAAACAAATGAATGCACACTTTTCAGACAATCTAGGAGGAATAATTAAAAAGGTTTTTAGTGTGTAATTAAAGTATAATCATCTATAGGAGTGTTTGAGCTGGCCACCTTCCAGATGAAGCCGGGTGGCCCGGCGGTGTGGGGTGCGGCGTTTCAGGCGGCAGTGGGGACCCACACAGGATCAGGGTACACTCATTCAGTGGGGGTTTTTCACTCTGAATTTGGACAGCTCAATCAAGGTGAGTGCAGACAAGACAGTAAGCAGATATGTTTTAGATTAACTTTTATCCCACAAAAAAACATTCACTTCATATTTATTTCACAGCTGTAACCTATATAATAATTTTAATATATGAATAATGTCAAGTGTAGTGACAGTATTAATGAATATCATGGAAAGATTCCAAATTGTTTTTATAAACGGTATTCTGACGTTTGTGTTTTGTGTGCAGTGCATGTTTTATGGTGGTACAAGAGTGCAGACGAGCGAGCAGCGATTCGGCATAAATCTCATGGAGATGTCAGAGTGGTTGCAGCAGGTACATTAAACGTGGCTTATTACAGCAGATAGTATCATACTGCCATTATGAGAGCATTCTGAGCTATTTTGCCTTGCCTTTGTTGACTTGACTGAGACTTGACGTCATTTTATCTCAATGTATTTCACTTCAGTTCTTTGTTACTGGTTTAACCCTTTAAGTTTGGATGGGCCCGCCAGCGGGCCGCGAGGAAAAAATAAATAATCGTCAATATATTAATAACTACAGTCTTGACCAACACAAAACAGGTATCGTTTGAAAGTTTAGAAGCTCTACTTTCCAATGCATGCAGGCATTATGACCAAAACATAACAAGTGCTTTAAACATTTGCAGACATTTGTAATTTGAAATTTGTTTTACTCACAGACAAAAATATTGTGAGTAAATGCTAAGTATATGTCTTTGACAATTATGTTGGTGTTGCTTATATGCTGCATTTTTCATGAAGTTATAAGCGAAAATATACGGAACATAAAATATTGCATACCATTAATTAGAGGAGCTGATTATCTTTCAAACAAGCCCACACACAAGGTAATCAGATGCATAAATCATTAGATAATCCACACGAAGCACAACGTTACCTATGGCCACCAGGAGATGGCGCCATGATGCAGACTCATTGAGTCAAAAGGCACTCATTCTGTGAAATCTCATTACTAAAATCATGTCTGTGTGCTATGCAAACCTTGAGTTATTGTTGTGTTTGTGTATTTAGTTCTTATGTACAATTATTATGTTTTATTTGTTTGGAGAGGCTTTTGGACACATGGAGACATTTTTGTACACTATGATAAATTATATTTGTAATGTTAAACATTTGATTGCTTTGTTGTATCAACACAAATATTTTCTCAGAGTTGACATGATTGGGAACAAAACAAAAGCAGTTTTTCGGAGCCACCTTATTTACACCCAGAGATATATAATGTAAAATAAGAAAAATAAGGAAAAAAGTAACGTTTTGGCTTAATTGTTTTGATTTTTTTTTTTTTTTTTTTTTAGTATGAGAGTCTCAGAATTTATCATAATCTATATCATTAAAACATTTGAAAAGTTTTCTTTACAATGATACCAAACCCTTGACCCTCCTTGTTTTTGTTTTTTTGTTAAGTAATCCTTTAATTTTGGGTATGCCACTCAAACAGTAAATCTTTAAAAACACCTTCAGAGCTTAAAGGGTTAAACAAAATTTTTGTGTAAATTGTTTGTGAAACCATGCTTGCTTTTTTTAAAGAATGGTTTTACCAACAATTTACACACAAAATCGTTCTGCTCATGTTTCATGACTCTGAGTGTACAAACAATAATTTGACTACTATATGAAAGCACCTTTAATTTTGTACATTTTTATGTTTTATTTTTCTGCAGTAAGGGAAAGTGCTGCATACCTGGTGTCACAGAAGAATAAACTCATGTTCCCCTGTGCTTTCTCACCCATCAAATAGCTTGACTTCCTAGTTGAAAGTCCAAAATGGAGAGATGTGGAGTGAGGTTACATTAATGCAGTAAAAGAGATCAAACTATGAACTTTGTCTGAACATATTTAATTCTGAGAAGTTCCAGCTGCATTTTGCAGATGGATGTGTTACTGAAGAAAATATTCAGTTGATAGTCAGTTAAACAGTGACACTTTGCTTCATGTCAGTTAAGTATCACTTTGTCACTTTATTCATGATATTTTGTAGGTTTTATTCATTAGGCCTGTATTATGTGTTGAGGGTAATTAACTCGCCTGAAGGTTGATCAATAAATGATGACAAAAAAATATATTTTCCTTGAAGGGACTTCCAACATAACCTCAAACTATTCCAGAAATGATTCTATCAATGTTCTGTGCAACACGTCATGTCATCTCTTTTCTTCAATAAATTCTTACATGCTAATGAAATCAACTTGAATTTCATGTACATGTAGGAACATTATAATTGCATGCATTTATTGATGCGATTTAAGGTGCAGAATTTTAAGCAGGTTGACACTGAAAATAATTCATACCTCAATAAGAGGTCAAACAAATATTAGGATTGTAGAAATGTCATGTTTTATTGTGTAAATACAGTAAGTCTACAAGCAAGTAACAGACATTCCACAGCCGAAAATTGGAATTGTAAACAGGTATTAAATGAGAAATATCACTTTTATAGGGTTTTTTGGTCAGACCAAAACTGATCACTATATAAAAACGGTGAATACATTGTCTGTGGAAAATCCAGTGCAAAGAAATGAACACATTTTGTCATTAAGTTCCAATTAACACCATAAGTAAAGTGCTTGGACGAAAGGCATCACTGTCGCCTTTCCCAACGAGATCCAAAATACTGATTTCACAATCCAGACTGAATGTATAGACAGATCACCCTTACTGTACTGAAAGGCTTCTTGTAATATGGCTGAAATTAACGGTGTCTTCTATTTTAGAATTCAAATTATGTTCCAGAGTTCTTTTGAAGGACAGAAGGCACATTATGTGTTTGATTTCGTTCACTTCCTTCAAAAAAAAAAAAAAAAAAAAAAAATTCTTCCGACTCTAGGATTTCAGTTTCAGTCGAGGTATTTATTACATAGTGTGACATAATATATACATTTTATTTTATAAAAAAACTCTACAAAATCAATCACTTCGCATTGTTCTACACTGCCCATACTCAATACAAAGATTGTTTACTCCACTTTGATTGGCATGTACAAAGTTAATGTGAGGCGCCCTTTGATAGAACAGCCTATAAAATAATGCTAAACAATTGTTCTCTTATAAATAAAGACATATAACAAACAAAATCAATTGAACATTTCAGCCCTTGCCACACAAACGATTATGATTCTTCAGCATGTGATTTCCAGTCTTCTGAAGAAAATACAATATAAAGACACTGACCCTGAATTATTGATCATTGGCATTTACCCATCGGCACGAATTACGTCATGTGATGAAATCGATGACCCCTTTGCTAAACAACTGCGCAGTCGTTTTACACCAGAAATGATGACAGATATTCAAGTTTAACACTCTAACACCTTGTAACCAACATGGCTTGGACTGAGCCATGCTCGAAACAAGAGAGAAGTCTTTTTAATTTGTTTGCATTGACTTGCATTGAGTATCTTGGCTGCATTATCTGCATCTCAGCTGACCAATGCAGGCATGTATCTTCAGGCGGAGGCCAGAACGGCAGAACTGCAGCACAAAGGCCACAAAAACATTGTGAAACACATTGAATCCATTGGCTCCACTTAGCTTGTAGTGTAAAGGGAGAGCCCAGCTCACACAAAGCTTTCCATGGGCTTCTCAATGTTGTCTTTGATAGACAGAGGGCTGAGTAACGCCATGTTCACCATTGTCTCTTTACGACGAATGGAGCTGTCTGAATGGTCGTCACTTTGGTCCTTGGCAAAGTTAACAAATACCTGTTGATGAAGAAGAACAGAATTCAGTCAAAATGGCACATTAAAAGCATACAATAAAAACATTTCTGTTATGATAGTCCTTTATAGCATTTAAGGACACAAAAGCCACAGGTTATGGGTTTATTGTGCAGGGAATTTTTTTC
This sequence comes from Myxocyprinus asiaticus, assembly GCF_019703515.2. Lineage (NCBI taxonomy): Eukaryota > Metazoa > Chordata > Actinopteri > Cypriniformes > Catostomidae > Myxocyprinus > Myxocyprinus asiaticus. The sequence continues at coordinate 38,002,578 of NC_059365.1, read as the reverse complement.
AGTGCTTATCACTGGACCCATAGTTGGCTCATTGTAGTGTATCAGTGCGTACATGGCTTTAGACTTGACATGAGAAAAAGAAAATGAAATCAACCCCATTTACTTCCTTAATAAATATGGTCTTTATTATGCCCTTAGTAAAAGTTCTGTTCTGATAGATAGATGAGATAGCTAAAAATGCCCTCTCACCTGGTCCAGAGTGGTCTGGGACACGGAGTAGTCCTCTATCCTGAGAAACTCTTTGTGCTTGGCAAGGATGCTGAAGATATGAGCGAGGGACGTGAGGGAGGAGGGAAGCATATATTGCAGCATGTTTCTGTGTTTCTCTTTCAGGGTGCTACCCGGCAGCTCGCTCTCTATGAACTTCATGACCGGCTGCAGATCAGGGTCAGGGCCCGCTACCCTCAGAATGATGGTGTATCCATCACCAAACCTGGAGGAAGAGGAAGCAGGGTCACAGATATTCACATTCAAAAATGATCTTCAAATTCTAATAAAAATCTCTAAAAACTGTTTCTTTCTAAAAACTTTCATTTTTAATGCAGCTTTTCTAAGTACTAAACATGTCTGTCTCACCTGTTCTTCAGGTGCTGGACGCTCCCCAGACAGCGGAACCTGCCGTTCACCATGATGGCCATTCTAGTGCACAGCGCTTCACATTCCTCCATACTGAGAGGAAACAGAATCGAGGTTAGTATGGTAGAAAACTGATTCAATTCTTTCTCCCCCCTAGTGATACTATATCCCAGACATAATACTTATTGTAAACAGAGGACTTTGCAGAATGAATGAAGAGCGCACTTTAATTGACTTAAGTGAATTAAGTAGAAATAGTAGAGTTGACATGTTGCTTAGCTTAGACCTTATGTCAAAAAATGCATCAGATCAAAGATTTCATTCAGAATGTCAAGTTGTGAAGAGTTTAAAATCAACATGAAATGATGTTCACAACCCATTTTAATTTGTGAATGAAACAAAATGTTTAAGAGGAAAGAAAGTAGGATGGGACTTTATGGGATTGGGATTTTATACAACAGGATTTGATTGGATCTTGAAAATTGAACTCTGTTTAAAAGGTGGTCGGAGGGGAGGGGTTGAAAAAGAAGACAGCTTGGTGACATCAGACAAAAAGAAAAGTAGTTTCCGAAGCAGAGCAATTTATTATATTTTGATTAAAGATATGTTTTTTTTTTTATTTGGAATAACATTATCCAATAAGTTATACAGTAATACTAGAAACACAAAAGAAAATCATTATTGCTGCTTGTTCAATTTACTTAATTAAAATGAACTAAAGCAACATAATTCCAGAACATTTTGTCACAACTTGATTTAATTGCATTTAAATTTCTATAAAATTAATCAATTACATTTCAATTTGTAAAATGAAAGTTTATTTAATCCATTTGAGTTGAGACTACATGAATACTTTTTGTGGTGTTGATGTATACTGTAAACCCTAATGTTGTCATTGCTGGAAAAATCAAGTTGTCTTAATTAAACATTACTTGAAATGTCAGGTTTTGGACTCATAACTCAAATATCTATGTTCCTTGAACTTATTTTTCTTAAAAATCCATAAACTTAAGATTTTAAGTGTTAATAACTCAAACTGTTGAGTACAAAATTGAGGCCATGGGGAATAACCACAATGCCTTGTGCTTCAGTTATTTACGTAATTATGTTTTAGCTCTTTTGTAGTATTAATTTTGTTGTTTTGTGTGATGTCGCCATTAAGGTGACCTGTGTCCCCTTTGGTCAAGTTGGACCCTGTTAACACTATCTCAGTTCTCCTTGTGCATGTGCAACTGAAGTACAGGTGTCTATGCATTTCTGTGGAGAAATAAGTTTATTTAATAACTGACCTAGAATATAGTTTTAAGTTTTTTCTTCATTATTTAAACTGTGTTATTGAATGACCTAAATTTGAGTCCATTCAGTTAACATTATTACGTTGAAACAACACATTTTAATAGCAATTTTGAGTTAAGTCTAGTTGCATCTAGTTACCTTAAATTAGTTAAGTTCATTCTATATGATCACCAAGTTAAGTGAATGTAATTACACAAGTTTTGGAGACACCATTGCTCAATTCACTTGAGGGAACAAGTTTACTCAATCAATTGAGTAGAGTCAACTTATAAGGGTTTTCAGTATAGAATTGATGAAACTGGTCAGGGGATTTCAATTTTCCAGCATGCTTTGCATGGGACTCGATATGGAGAGTTCATGTTAAAATTAAGTGTTATTTTATATGTTTTTGTGCAAGATGAATATAAAGGGGAATATAAATTGTTAGTGTTCAGTGTTTTGTTACGTTGAGATTTAGAAGAGCTTCTGTTATGTTGGAGTTTTTGGGGTCACCATTATGGTGAAGAGTGGAGCTTGAGCTAACGATGAGGACAGGTATATGTTGCACATGAAACTGATTGTTCGCGTCATTGAGCAATTGCTGTGCTAACCATAACATAGTTACTAGACTAAACTCTGTAGTGCTTCCAACCAGCATGTAATTAGCATGCTAATTTTCACTAGTTAGTACATAAAGAAATAAAAGATTTATTTTAGTTAAATCGACAAATAATTTTGTATGGTTTACACAATTCAACTAGGTTCTTTCTACACAAAGTGTTTGTGGTGCTACGACTGAATCAAATTCAGCCAAAGAGCAATTTTTTTTTAGTGTGTATTAGGAAACAAAATGTGGTCAATTTAAATTTCATGTTGACTTTAATGTTATTGAGATTAGCATAAACAACAGCTGATATTACCTCTACAGCATCAGTGTTCAATTGATTTAATTAAGTACATAAACCCTGGTAGTATTTTCTTCCCATTCTCTTTCATTCAGCAGTCAGGCATTAGGTCAGATCTGTTGCGTTTTACCTGTGTGAGGTAAGCACCACGGAGCGTCCCTCCTTGATGACGCTGTGAATGCAGTTCCACAGTGCCCGCCGTGCCTTGGGGTCCATGCCAGTGGTGGGCTCGTCCTGTAACCAACAGCACAGCCAGAGTCAGATTAGCCCACAGGTTTAACAGGAAAGACAAACTGAACAGCAACATGAGCAGGAAGAAAGCCATGTCTCTCCCTCATACGTGTTTCACACACTCAAATGAACCAAAACACACTCGTTATGTTCAACACGGGGGATTAAGCGTTCTTGCGTGTCCTTTGTGTAATCAACCCACTATGAGGCCTTATACAATTCGCAAAGGGGAAGGAGTTCAGTGTTATTCAGCTCTGGTGATGTTATAATCCTGACCTCCTTACACAACCAGAACAGGAAACCCAGCCGAGAGAATAATCAAACAGTGGTTATATGATCATATTGTTTTTGTTGATTTGTTTGCAGACATTCACAGAGGGAGGCAGTTGTGTAAGTGTGTGTGTGAGTGTTTGGGGAAATGCACATACCAGGAAGACCACTGGTGGAGCTCCTATGAGAGAAATGGCAGTGGAGAGTTTACGCATGTTGCCACCGCTGTAACTTCCTGCTTTTTTGTCCACATACTTCACAAGGCCCAGTTTACGGATTCCCCACTCTGCCACCTGTATGAGAAGCAAGACATCAGTGAAACCAATCATTTTAACAGTTTAACACAGCAATCTCACAAAAAAATGTCCAGGTCTCATTTCACCCAAAAATAGAAAAGAAGATTCAGCTCCATGTGAGTTCTGAACACTGGTTGGAATAGGGCAGAACCCTTGCGATGTGTCCAGGGAGGTGGGAACATTATTACACTGATGCACACACCTCAAACAAACAACCAATTCCATCAGTGATCAAGTGAGAGGGAAAAGACTTCTTTACGCTATTTGCTGAACAAAACAAACTTTTAAGCAATTTAATTACCACGGAAGCATGTCAAGTCTTAACACTCACCAAAAAGCCAATTCGGATGAAGTATTATGTGGGCCATGCCAGCGCTAAAAGCAGAACAAGACATCTGCAACACTTTTCATTTAGAGTTAAAAATGGCACTTGACAATGGTATTGATGCCCTGACGTGAATCACGTTTTTTTTTTTTTTATATTTCTATCTGTATACTGTGGAAGACTTTGTTTGAAAAATAAAAAAAAACAGTATTGTTACAAGCAGTATTGTTACATCTTGTTTTGATTTCTTTCCTTAGAAAATAAGTATATAGAGAGAGAGTCAGCACTTTCAAAATCTGTGGTTAATCCTGATTAACTATGAAAAAATTTGCGATTAATCGCAATTTAAAATTTGAATCGACTGACAGCACTACATCAAACAAATTAATTGTCGTTACCGTAATGAGTCTGAATTCTTTTATGTGTGTGCATTTTTCTCAGAATCTCATTGTAATTCAACAATTGTTTAAATCAGCATAAATTTGAAAAAAGTACAACCATGAAGTATAAATACTTTTACAATTTAAATAATATTATTTATGGTTATTAATACTATATATTGTTAATGTTTTCTTGCACTGCAGTTATGAGGATGACATTTTTTGCATTATGGTAATGACAGTTGGGGAGGATTTTTTTCACCCTTAAGGTCATATTTCATGAAAGTAATTAAAAGATAATAAATAAGAAAATGCCTAAATAATTGTCTTGGTTTGTATGTTCTGCTCACCTCACAAACTTCCTTTTCAGGTACACCACGCAGGATGGCATAGAACTCCAGGTGTTCCCGACCTGTTAGCAGGTCGTTGATGGCATCAAACTGAGGGCAGTAGCCCATGTTCTGATGAACTTCATCTATCTCCCTGAGTATACTGGACATCAAAAAGAGAATGTTTACCACAATGATACAACCATAGAATTCATTTTATGATTTCTAAGTGTAACATATACTCTCACTGAGCACTTTATTAGGTGCACCTGTTCATCTATTTATTCATGTGATTGTCTAATTAGTCAATTGTGTGGCTGCAGTGCATAAAATCATGCAGATACAGATCAGGAGATACAGTTAATGTTCACATCAACCATCAGAATGGAAAAAAAAACTGTATCTCAGTGATTTCAACCATGGCATGATTGTTGGTGCCAGACGGGCTGGTTTGAGTATTTCTGTAACTGCTGAACTCCTGGGATTTTCACACACAACAGTCTTTAGAATTTACTCAGAATGGTGCCAAAAACATCCAGTGAGCTCTGCAGACGGAAATGCCTTGTTGATGAGAGAGGTCAACAGAGAATGGCCAGACTGGTTTGAGCTGACAGAAAGTCTACGGTAACTCGGATAACCGCTCTGTACAATTGTAGTGAGCAGAATAGCATCTCAGAATGAACAACACGTCAAAATTTAAGGCGGATGGGCTATAACAGCTGAAGACCATGTTGGGAACTTTATTAGGACCATAGTGTTCCTAATAAAGTGCTAAGTGAATGTATATGAAACGTTTCTATTAAACTCATAATTGCATATGTTCAGATCGCTGTACCTCTTCCCTGCTAGGAAAGCTTCTCCACTTGTGACCATAGAATCTCCGGTTAGCATTTTAAAGGTACTTGTCTTTCCAGCTCCGTTGACACCGAGCAGACCAAAACACTGAAAGAAGAATGAAACAGTCATCAGTTTGTGGTCTTACAGCAGTCAACAAGAAGAGTGATTCATTCGGATGAGTTTGATCATGAGGCAGTCATAATTAATTACCTCTCCTGGAGGAATGCCCACACATAGACGATCAACAGCAGGCTTCTGTTTCCTCTTGTACACCTGTTAGACAAAATAATTAAATATTGTTTAATAATTTTTTGGGCTTTGTATCAGGATGACAGGAAATGATATGGAGAAAAGAAGGGAACTGGTTAAGGACAGGATGCAGTCCAGGTTCAAACCCACATGTCTCATATGAGCACCACTTCATATTGTCAGGAGCATGTGATAAATGCTAGGCCACTGCTCTGATGACACAGACACTTCATATTTTATTGTATCTTTTCTAGTTTAAATTCATCCAGGTGACCCAATATCCTTGGGTGAAGATTTCTTACCTTTGTGAGTTGTCGGAGTTCCAGAATGTCTCCTTGTCCAGCTCCACTTATGATCTTCTGCCTCTCTCTGGCAACATCCTCATCTTCTTCTCCAATCGGACTCAACTTGGCACTTAAAGACCTGTAAGAGTTGTTCAATCACTTATTTTAGATCTTCAAGTGAAACTATGTTATCTGCAAATCATTTGAATTCCTTTACCATTTCTGTGAACAAAATGTTTTATTTCAGAGAACAATGGGTTTCGACAGAATATGAGATCGTGTAAATATCGATGAAGCTTACTTGGGTTTGAAGAAGAAACGGTACTGGATAAGGACCGTGATGGTGAAGAAGACCACTCCTTCCACCGCCATGGCGAAAAGATTTTTGCCCACCATGTCCCACTCGAGTGGCGAACGGAAACGGTCCTCGCCTGACAAAAGACAAAGTTTAATATTCACCATATATAACGATTACCCTAACAATACCTTGCAGTAGCTACAGCTAATACAGAGGACAAAGGTCAAGTTATCAGGTCACACTTTGAAATGTTGAAATTAACATTGCTATAATTCTTAATAGAGCTTAAATTGTATCCAAGAATCTGCAAACCCAGATTCAGAGTGTAAGTAAGCTAATCTTACCAAATCTCTCAAGGGCGTCAGCCATGGCCTGATTCTTGACCATGTCAATAAGACCTCGACCCAGACAGAAGTGGGGGAAGATCAGTAACACATTCTTCAGGATGTCGTTGATTCCACCAATTTCCTGAAGATGACGAGATGTGCACAAATGAGGACTTGCTTGTGATATCACAATTACCAACATTAGAAGCAGACCAGTAAATTGATTTCTTACATTATTTCCAAACAGCTCCATTACAAAAGTGGACACACTGCCATTGATCCCAATGAGAATGTTGACGCTAGTGAGAACCACATAAGCAGTGCTGGGGATTTTGAATAAGAATGAAGCCGGGTACATGAGAGGAGTAATGGACCATCTGAGATGAGAAAAGAATAATTATTTATATTCACAAAATCTGTTGTGCTGCAAAATGGCATGAACCTACATATATACACAGTGTGTAAATGATGAGTCACTATGGGAAGACTCCAACATTGTGGGCTCTTTTGACTTGGGACAATGTACAGAGGCCCCATGTGAGGCCCTGGCCATATCTAGGGATCAAATTATCATAGAGATATGGGAGGTAAGTAGGGATGTCATAAATATCAATATATCGATCATTGATTGGCACTTTATTTTAACTATATATTTTTGAAGCATTGATATATTAAAATTAGCCGACATTTAAATTAGAAGCCTAATTTGGGTGCTTTCCAATTCACCCAATTGGCCTTTTGTTGAACAGTCTGGCATAATAGCATTGGGACACCACAAGAGGGTGATATAACATTTACTGAAGCCGGTAGCGGGTAGTAAAGGCATAGGTATCACACACACAGGATGAGCTGATGCTGTGTAGCAGATGGCAGTCCAAAGTTATGAAGGTTTTTGTACTTCTTCGAGAATAAACAAATTGGCGTTGATGAGTTTGCAGGTTAGTATGTGAAACTGGTTTAACTGGGCAAACTGAATGATTAGGAATGGTGATGTTTATTATGCAATTTCTCTGTGTGTAGCCTTGAATAGATTGTTCATTCAAGCTGTCAAAGCAGCACAAAAGGTGTGTACCTTAATATAATTATTATTATTTATTTTAGAACATGCCATGTCGTCCGCTAGGATGCGTCCGGTGTGCGTACCCCTTTAATTTACCCTGCTGCTCACACTTACCAAAGTTGTGTTGACAAATATGTTTGAAAAGACAAAGACTATTGTGCACCGAACAGCCCTATTTATATTAGAAGAAATCGATGCATGAAAAAGGCATCAAACCCAGGCCTAGGGGTAAGCACTTTTGACTAGGGGAAGACTCAGTGTGTTTTGCATGGGCATGCACTACATGACTTGAAATAGCTGCATAGGAATGCTTTGATCTGTCTTACCCATAGAGAAGCAGCAGAAGGGCAAGTACAGGTAGGTTGGTGGAAGAGACGTAAGCTTTTTGTTGGAAGCACACAAAGATCAGGATGACCAGAGTTGCAGGAACAACATAATTGCACTGTAAACAAACAAAAGTATGCATTATATGAGGACTTTAGGTTGGTAGCTGAGTAGGTTAACTCTGGAGTGAGATGCATTATGGGATATAAAAGAGGAGCAGACGCTCACCATGTCCCAGAGAAAGTTGGCCAGCCAGTATAGGAAGGGCTGAACTCCACTGATAAACTGCATGTGCTTGGCCTTATTCACACGCTCCTGAATGAGAAAGACAACGAAGCTTGCTGGGACGAAAGACATGGCGAAAATGACACAGATGGAAACCAACACGTCCACTGAGGTAGTCATCCTGAAAAGAGTTTAATAATGAGCAAATAGTTTCAGTAATAATAATAAACAGGAAATACATTTGTATTACTTATTTATAGTTGTTCTATAAATTCTTACAGTGCCACTTGAGAAAGCTGCTCCTTGGTCAGATTGAGCGGATGGTTGAAGGCAGTCATGCCAAACTTGCGGGGGTCTTTGCCAGGTGGCAAGTTGGCACGCAAGATACCATTGTTCATGACATTAAGGAAGGCGCCAATACTGTGCCAGCCCTTGTTATTGAACCATATCTGAAAATAATGACATAAAACCAATAAGTAACAATTAGGGGCAGATTCACTAAACAGTTGCGGCACTTTTGTGCGTGGTATTTCAGTGCAAATACCTGCATCTTATTCCCTAACCACCCGCAATCACGTTTACCGGGCACAATCAGCTCTGAAATTGCGCTGTGTCTTCAATATTTAAACGAAGTCATGTCATTCCTTCCGCGCAAACACGCCTCCTTTCTATGTAAATTAGCTCATTAAAGATTGCGCTTCATTTAAAAAACTCTGTGCGATTTGACCTGCGCAATTTACATCGCACTATTACTGCCAAATAAAGGTAGTCGTAAAATTAATTTTATATAAAAGAGATGTTTGTGAACACTTTCATCTAATCATTCCAGCAGTAATCAAATACTCATCAAATGATGTTGAAGAGCGGTATAATCTGGCATGTGTCCAGATCCGCAATGTCATCAAGAGCATGTTCTGCATGTTTAAGAGATGATCCAAGTGTCTGGATCAAAGTGATGCTGTTCAATCCCAGCAGGGTGGGTCAAATACGGTGGTCTGCGGCATCCTCAGCTATACTGCACTCAGAATCAGACCGCAAAATCAGAATTACATGTGCAAATTGCGTTCAGCAGCAATTTTATGGGTGAGTTTGCGCTGTTGCCTGATCTGCATAATTCCTTTAGCGAATCGGGTGCTTAACAAGCGCAGTTAGCTTGTAAAAAAAATGGCGCTTTTGGCAGCTGCAATTAATTCTTATTGAATTTGCCCCTTAGACTCAAAGTGAGAATTCAAAATACAAGAGATATATATTAGTTAGCATGAAACAATGTTCACAACCCATTTTACATCCTTTATGTGATTCACTGAGAAAATAATGTAAGGCAGGACTTGAATTTTATCAGGTATTGAATGGAGCGTGAAAAGTGGCTTGGTGATGTCAAATGAATAGAAAATTTGATTAGAGTTGGAGCAAGTTATTACATTTTAATGAAACATTACAAAGATAACATTTGTTCCCTTTGGAATAACATGCACTGATGAACTGGTCAATTCTGATTTCATGTTGACTTTAAAATGGGTCCAGTTGTCCAGCTGCTCACTCACCTTGACATTATTCTTAGTGTCCAGCCCATTGATGAAAGCAGACAGGCTGTTCAGGAAACGGTCCGCTGCTGAGCCTGTGTTCTGAAGGTATACGAGAATAAATACATTATGCACATTATTCCGGAGCGGTGTATGATTCAGATTGTAAGAGTCAATGTTTTAGCTTACCTTCCCCAGCTGGAAGATCTCCCTGACTCGAGAGATGGCATCATCAATCTCCTCGGCAGGAGGAAGTACCTGAGTACTTCTGGCGCCCAATGAAAATCCACCATACCTGAATTCATTCACCCAGATCTTGTTCTTCAAGCTATGAAAGAAAAGCATTCATGAATGTGCTGAATAAAAACAAAAACTCACGGCTGAACATATGGTTCATATGGTTCACTATCAAGTTACCTTTTGCCAATGATCTGGGCATAGGTCTTCACTAGATAGTCTGAGATGTTTCGTCCCGTCAGGTTTTGGAGGGTTTCGGTTTCGCTGATCTTCATTTCAAGAGGTGGCAGTCCACCGGCTCCAGCAGGGCATTCTGGGAGCATCTTCTTATTACCATCACAGCTGCATTCACAAGCAGGGGATGGGTTATCCATGGTCCAGTTCGCCGTCCTGAAAATTTCACTTACACTCTCTGGAACTTCTGGTGTAGACCAGTCCTCGTCAGCCATTGTACAAGGAGCATCACTAAAATCCAACACAGACTATTTATTTTCCAGAATTGAAAATTATGAGCAGAATCTTCCCACGTGTTTTCACCAACAAATTTAATTCATTATTGCTGAATGAGTATTTATTTAGAATAAACTTTTATATATTGCTAGATGGATTTTCATTTGAATGACATACAAGTCTTTTAATTAATACATTTAAATGATTATACTTATTAGTGTACAAATAAGACCCTCAACAGAGAGACTGATGTTATCACGCTGGCTTGCATGCAAGTTTTACTCTACACAAGCACTCTACATAAAAGCAATATTTTTTTTTAATATTTTAGAACAGAACTTAAAAAAAATTATATTCACTATTAAAATGTGTGACTTTTCCAGGCCTGGAACCATAAATGTTATTATTCCCTGATATATCCAAGTTTTTCTTGATTATGGGAATCCTGCAAAAATGCAAAAAGTATTGAGTTACTTACGGAATTGGTTCTCCTTCCATGCACCGTGTTCCAAAGCCAGGATCATCTAGTAAAGCATTGAGTAATTTTTGTGTACTTCTATCATGTGGAGCATCATCACTGTAATGAAGAGTGACACTGAATTAGTATGCAGACATGCACTTATTTTAACTTCACGTAGAGCAACAGTGTTTCTATATACCTGATGAATGTGAACTGTTCTTCATACATCCATGGATTAAGAGCCAGACTGGGATATTTTCCGAAGGGTGGAACAATTAGACTGAATACTAGTGCGATGCACACAAACACAGCGGGAAGAACGATCTACAAAAAGAATCAATGAGTTTATCAAAACTATACTGCACTGACTGGATTTGTATTCTGTATTTCTCGTAATGCTGTGGGATATATTTACCTGTGCGAAGAAGCCTTTCCTCGACCGGCGAGCATACAGAAATCTTTTCCACAATAAAGCCACAAACTGTTGCCTCTTCAAACTCCAGCCTTTCACCTGGTACGAGCCTTTACCATTAGTAAGACTCAAATAGTCTGTCTCTTTAGATTCTGTGATCAAACATATCAGCAAGAGTCAGCAACAAGGACATTTACAACTCAACAAAATTAATGAATGTGTGCTGTGTAAAGAGTAGACATTTCAGGGTAGAAGGTTTACCTGGATCAGCATCAGAGTCATTGCAGTCAAAGTAATCGTCTTCGGTCAGGGGTTTGAGGCAGCTCTGGTGGTCGGCACCAAATGCATGTCGTCTGTGTCTGCGCATGGGCACAGTTCCATCTAATAAAAACATTAATACAAAACGAGATCTTTACTTGATGTGTTTCTAATGTTTATTCAGTACTAGTAAGATAATAAATGGGGAGTTGAAACATTCTGCAATGCAACATGTTATACTCACTGATTACAAAGAAATCAATTACTATAATTATTTTTTTTATTAGTTTTTCAAGTCAAAAAGTAGTAAAACATATTACATTTTAAATTCTTGTAGTGAGATTACAATTACTGACTTTCAATAAGGGTAATCACAGAAATGTATAATTTCTGTGCCACTAATGCCACCGAAAGGAATTGCAAAAATAAACATTTGTTTTCAAACAGCCTTGTGAACATTCCCCTGTCTAATGTTGATCGAACAAACAGATAGTCCCGCCCCCAACTCATGTCATTGGTTGAGTCAGTATTGTTGTGTTGGGCTGGAAACAAACAAACAAAGGAATTTTTATAGTGCCACAGAGACACAGTGTTTGCAGTTTTCGAGAAAATTAACATACGAATTGCTTCTTGGTTGTCTCTGCATATTAAGCTGGGACAGGAGAAAGTATTTTAACTCCAGAAAAGTTACACATTTCAGCTTTAAGTACATTACTTGGGTTAAACATATTTTCAAAATAATATTTATGCAGAATACATTCAAAGCAAGAATTAAGTATGTTTATATGTTTGTCTGTTTGCATTTCTGTATAAGCATAAGTGTCATTGTAAAGGCTAATTTATACTTACTGGGCAAACAGGCTTCTCTTAATTTGCCTTAAATGTTGACGAAATGCAGTGACGTTTTTGTTCTACCAAGGTGTTCTTTTGTTGATATTTCTCCAGTTCGCGCACATCTCTGAAATCCTCAAGTAGGTATAGCTGCAGGCTGGAGACCTCCAAATGGGGGCGGGGTTACTCCAGAAAGGGGTGTGATTACTCCAAAAGGGGGCGTCACTTACACTTAATGGCGGTTTGGAGCTTCCGCTCCTGTTTGGAACACTGCCTGCAGTTATATCCTTCTTGAAATTCCTGACCTCTGAGAACTCGTCTACCATGTGGGTGTGGTTTGGACGTGAAGTTTGTTTATTTATAATCGTGCATGCCAGCCGAGGAGAAGTTACGTAGGTTACTATCATTAAAAATGGATAACTTGGAAGCCCGTCTCTCAAAGATTGTGCAGAAGCACACTTTTTTTATATGATTAAAAATAAACTTTAGAAAGACAGATTGGCCACGACAAATATATATATAGAGAGAGAGAGAGTGGAAGGGGCTCCATGACAAGTTTAAAAAGTCAAAGAAGCGATACAGCACTAAAAGCGGCGATCCATGGAGAGAAAGACCAGCATTATTGGCATTACTTCCATGGCTGGAACAGTACGTTTCAAACCATGGCTTCAACCTCAACAAACTGATTTTAAAACAATGATGTGCGTAGTATAAATGCCGGCTTTGTTCGCCTAGAGTGCTTTAGTTCGTCTAGGAGAAAAAGTTCAGCGTCTTCCATTGTATAAATTAGACTAGAGAACGTGTGGTGTTGAGTGTACAACAATGAGCAAGGAGGAAATCTAGACGTTATTTTACATTTTGTTCGAATTTGCTAGTTATACTCCATTTAAAACTATTTTAAACAGCATTTTGGAAATTCATGCAGTTGTTTTGACCATATTTATTAAGAGACTGTATGAATACATTTAAAAATGGATTTGTCACACCAGCTCCTTTAATATACACTTTCCTTAATACATTGATATACATTTTAACCTAAAATCATGATGTTGATTAAAAATGTGTTAATGTACATGTCATTCATCAAATTTACCTGAGATGATTTCTGTGTCAACTCCACTGTCCTCTGCCACTTTCAGAAAAATCTATAAAATCAAGAAGGAGAGTTCATAAACAAATTTCGTATTCAGAAGTATTTATTTAAAAGTCTAGTGATGGCTTATTGATGGCAGGTAAGAAAGTACTGCACCTCTTCAAGACTAGTATCTGAGACACCATAGCTTGAAATGCCCAAGTCAGCGAGCCGTTCGTCCATGTCATGGAAGAGTTCAACAAAAGTACCATCTTTAGCAGATTCATACGGCAACACATATGTGATCTCATGACCAAGGTCTTCCACCATGCGGGCAGCAGGAACATGTTTCAGGATTAGACTGGAGATAAGGGACACGTCTACGGGAACAACAGGAGATTCAGGCCAACTAGTTCCTGCAAATACATATAGAATGCAGAGAAAATGTTATGGATTAGTTAGCTTCAAAGCATGGGGTGAAAATGACCAATCATTTTAAGGTTTGAGGTCAGGTGGTATCATACCTAAAGCTGTGGCAGCTTCACTCTCTTGGTCACTGCCCAAACCTGCATCTGAACTGCTCTCTGATGCATCATCATCCTACAAAACCAATGAAACAATGCTTTGGTTTAGCATTTACTTTGGTCATCATTTACTTTCTCGTCCTTCTAAACCTGTAAGTCGTTATTCACTGCAAATCTCTCCAATCTCATTATCGTTTGCATATATTAAAACGTGTTACACCGAGTTAGATGTCAATGTTGCTGAACGCGATTGTTTCTCAGGTGTCACGTGATAGATCGTGACATGGCAAATTGGAATATGCGGATGTGCAAATGAGGTATGAGAGCTATGGTTGAGAGGGAATATTATCCGTAGCTCACACAAAGCTATCGTTTGGCTTTAGAACTACAAAGGGTGGGTATTTTTTATGGTGCTTTTTTGTCCTTTTTGGAGCTTGACAGCCAGTGATCACTAAAGGCTTTCAAAAGTGTATATATTCTGCTTTAAATCTCTTTTTGTGTTGCATGGAAGAAAGAAAATCATACACATTTGGAATGACATGAGGTTGAGTAATGACAGAATTGACGTTTAACTGCACAATTCCTGTTACAAGTGAGTTTTTGTATAGGTGGTGATACTTGTGTACTTACTTTCTTAACAAAGGACACAGTGCTACTTGAGTTCCTGCAAGAACTAAGAGAAGGTTCTGTGTTTTTCTTCACCAAGGTGAGATAATATCCTGTTCCAAGATGAGTCTTCAGAAAGAGAGATGAGCCAATGCAGCAAAGCTTTCCATGGGAGATGATGGCTATGCGATCTCCTAGAATGTCTGCTTCATCCATATGATGGGTGGAGAGAATGATTGTCCGACCTAAAAAAAGAAATCAGGCCTCCATAATTGGTCACTAAATTCTTGTCATATTTTATGCATAAATCAAAAATATTAATAAATATGGACTCACCAGCACGATACTTCAGAAGAAGGTCCCAGATGCCTCGACGGGCGTATGGGTCCACACCAGCAGTTGGCTCGTCCAGAATGACGACCTTTGACCCACCAACAAACGCAAGGGCCACAGACAGCTTCCTCTGCATACCACCTGTGAAACACCAACAAATAAGAAAATTAAGTTCTTAAGCAACAAATATAACAACAAACAAATTCTCTGAACACTTTTCTGAATACTCAATCACACTGAAGGTCAAAAGACCACACACCTGACAACTGGCTTGTCCTGGATTTGCGTTTGTGTGGAAGACCAGTGTCAGCCAGGATCTGCTCCATCTCTGCCTTAACTTTCTCTTCAGACAGGCCCTTCAGACGGGCGTAGAACCAGATGTGCTCCTCCACTGTCAACCTGAAACACCACAAGCCAAGTAAAATTTGAACTGTCACTCTGTAAGAATACAACCTTAAAATCAATGTGAAATCACCCTTTGACCCAATTTACTGTCTTTAATGAATATTCCGTTTTCAATACAAGTTGAGCTCAACAAACAGCATTTGTGGCATAATTTTGATTACCAAAAAAATGTATTTCGACTCATCCCTCGACTAATTTTTTCTCTGTTTCACTTGGAATTATAGCACATTATGGAAGTAAAATATTATGTTGCTTTAGAATATGTGGTTTTAATGAAGGCGCTTACATGCTGAAGAGAACGTTGTGCTGTGGACACACTCCTAGACTCTGTCTGATGGAGCTCAGCTCTGAGCGGATGTCTCTGCCCATGATATAAGCAGTGCCAGAGGTTGGAGGGAAAAGGCCAGTGAGAATAGACCTGAAAACATTAAATGTAGATTGAAGGACAGGAAATAAAGGGAAAGGACTGTAAAATAAATATTCAGCTTAATACTGTAATGCAGTAATTCAAAATAACAATGAAAATGAGAACTTACATGGTAGTGGTTTTTCCAGCACCATTGTGACCTAGGAAAGACGTGATCTGTCCCTCATAGAAGCCCAGTGTCAACCCATCGACTGCCAGCTTTTTACCATGACGATACACTTTCACCAGATTCTCAATGTAAACTCCCAGCTCAAGGTGAGTAGGTTCCTCCTCAATGCAGATGTCTTAAAAAACAACACAAAACACATTTAATTCTGGTGGTTGCTAATTTAAATTAAGTTACATAAATTAAATGTGTTTACACGAATGATATATACAGTACATGATCAAAAGATTTCCATAAAATATTAAATGAGGTCTTCTTACCTCCAGCATTGCACGTCTTTCCATGTATTGTGGTATTCTTTGTGTTGCTCTCTCCAAACCAATAAGATTTACTGAGTGGGAAGTACCAGGGCCTGGGAATACCGTACTGTCCTGGAAAGACAGCTTCAATATACCATGTCATGACGCCATACATGAAGGCATCAAAGTACATGAGGATGAGGCAGGTGGTGAGGTTGTAGTTGTCCTCTTCCACGGGACTGGAGAATAGATTATTCCACTGAATGCCCACACCCTGCTCCTCGAACAGGGCAAAATACTCACAGCCAAACCCAAACGCCACGGGAGACAATAAACTCTGGAGACAACATAATCAGAGTGACACGTGAGTACTGTTCTGGAAATGATTAAGAGTAGAATATAAGTAGAATTGTTGTATGATTTAAAGGGACCATGCCTACTCTTTTGTTTTTACATTTTATTTTATTTATTTTTAAGTCCCTGAAGGGTCAGTATAGCTTTACATGGACATTTTCCACCCTCTCTCTGAACTTTAAATAGGCTGTTTTTGCTTCTATTAGACTTCTATTTGTAAATGACCTCTGTTAAATTTGGCTACCCTCTCAGATGATTAGCACCCTCGCCAAGTTGCTGAATTCTGATTTCTTACCGTGGGCGGCCATATGTTAATGTGCTCATGTCAAAGAAATGTTCAGAGTTCAATACAAGTTATGCTCAGTCAACAGCATTTATGGTATAATGTGTTGATTACTACAAAAAATAATTTCGATTAGTAAAAATCGAGGTTACAGTGAGGCACTTACAATGAAAGTGAATGGGGCCAATATACAGGTGCATCTCAATAAATTAGAATGTCGTGGAAAAGTTCATTTATTTCAGTAATTCAACTCAAATTGTGAAACTCGTGTATTAAATAAATTCAATGCACACAGACTGAAGTAGTTCAAGTCTTTGGTTCTTTTAATTGTGATGATTTTGGCTCACATTTAACAAAAACCCACCAATTTACTATCTCAAAAAATTAGAATACATCATAAGACCAATAAAAAAAACATTTTTAGTGAATTGTTGGCCTTCTGGAAAGTATGTTCATTTACTGTATATGTACTCAATACTTGGTAGGGGCTCCTTTTGCTTTAATTACTGCCTCAATTCGGCGTGGCATGGAGGTGATCAATTTGTGGCACTGCCGAGGTGGTATGGAAGCCCAGGTTTCTTTGACAGTGGCCTTCAGCTCATCTGCATTTTTTGGTCTCTTGTTTCTCATTTTCCTCTTGACAATACCCCATAGATTCTCTATGGGGTTCAGGTCTGGTGAGTTTACTGGCCAGTCAAGCACACCAACACCATGGTCATTTAACCAACTTTTGGTGCTTTTGGCAGTGTGGGCAGGTGCCAAATCCTGCTGGAAAATGAAATCAGCATCTTTAAAAAGCTGGTCAGCAGAAGGAAGCATGAAGTGCTCCAAACTTTCTTGGTAAACGGGTGCAGTGACTTTGGTTTTCAAAAAACACAATGGGCCAACACCAGCAGATGACATTGTACCCCAAATCATCACAGACTGTGGAAACTTAACACTGGACTTCAAGCAACTTGGGCTATGAGCTTCTCCACCCTTCCTCCAGACTCTAGGACCTTGGTTTCCAAATGAAATACAAAACTTGCTCTCATCTGAAAAGAGGACTTTGGACCACTGGGCAACAGTCCAGTTCTTCTTCTCCTTAGCCCAGGTAAGACGCCTCTGACGTTGTCTGTGGTTCAGGAGTGGCTTAACAAGAGGAATACGACAACTGTAGCCAAATTCCTTGACACGTCTGTGTGTGGTGGCTCTTGATGCCTTGACTCCAGCCTCAGTCCATTCCTTGTGAAGTTCACCCAAATTCTTGAATCGATTTTGCTTGACAATCCTCATAAGGCTGCGGTTCTCTCGGTTAGTTGTGCATCTTTTTCTTCCACACTTTTTTCTTCCACTCAACTTTCTGTTAACATGCTTGGATACAGCACTCTGTGAACAGCCAGCTTCTTTGGCAATGAATGTTTGTGGCTTACCCTCCTTGTGAAGGGTGCCAATGATTGTCTTCTGGACAACTGTCAGATCAGCAGTCTTCCCCATGATTGTGTAGCCTAGTGAACCAAACTGAGAGACCATTTTGAAGGCTCAGGAAACCTTTGCAGGTGTTTTGAGTTTATTAGCTGATTGGCATGTCACCATATTCTAATTTTTTGAGATAGTGAATTGGTGGTTTTTGTTAAATGTGAGCCAAAATCATCACAATTAAAAGAGCCAAAGACTTAAACTACTTCAGTCTGTGTGCATTGAATTTATTTAATACACGAGTTTCACAATTTGAGTTGAATTACTGAAATAAATGAACTTTTCCATGACATTCTAATTTATTGAGATGCACCTGTATGTGTTAACATGATTTTATTGTGGAAAAATCACTTGGAAACCTTATTTCTGTGAAGTTGTCATGACAACATAATGCTGGTTAACACTGGGGAAAAAACTTGTTATTTTTTGACACTAAAATCATGTTAATACATATAATGTTTTTATCTTGTGGCTATAGTTTTCTAAAGTGAGTCTAAATAACTTTCCTCATATTTCTAAATCATGTTTTTTTAAATCGCTTACTAACCTTTTCTGTGTAAAGTTATATCCAATTTTACAACTTTGTTGTCATGACGACATAATGCCGTAAAAACTACCGTAACAACTACAGTAAAAACGACAGTTTAAACAACTTTACAGCTCAAAAAATATTTGTAAAAAGAGGGAGTTATCTAAAGGGACTTACAGTAGAGTAAAGGGCTGTTAAACTTGGTTAGCTGCTCCAAAGGGCACAGGTTTGAACTCCCTATCACTTTTGTGCCCTTTAGCTATGCACTTAATCACACGTTGCTCCAACTGGACCATTTATGAAATAGTGTACTGTAAGTCACTTTGGATAAAATGACAAGTAACCAGGTAACCTTGCAGGATAAAAATGCCCTGAAACACCTGGGGTTAAGTGTCTTGGTCAAAGGAATATAAAAACAACTTTTTATCAATCAGTATTTTTTTTCTTTTTTTCTTTTAAAATATCCAAACAATTTAAGAGACATTAAGAAACAACAAAATACATTATCTTTGAGAAGCAAAATGGCAAAAGACATTTTAAGACATTAATATCTTAAATATTTTAATAATCTTATATATATATCTTTAAGAAAAAGATAAAGATAATTTATCTTGAATTGAATTTATTTTTCTTCCCCCACAAACTGTTGTTTCATTTTTAAACATAAATCTAGTACAAATGTATTGAGATGTATGCCTAAAACAAGAAAAACAATATAGTATGCCAACTTGCCAATATGCCAATGGGGTAAGAAAAAAAAAAAAACTTTAATTCAAGTTATATTCTCTGGAAACAAGTCTTAATATCTTATGCAATTTTGCTTCTCACGTAAATTCATCTAGGTTTCAGGATGTTTTGATATTTTTACTGGAAAACAAGTCAAAAATACTGATTTAAGAAAATTATTTTTGGTAACACTTACAATAAGGTTGTATTCGTTACCATGAGTTAACTACATTAGTTAACACGAACTAACAGTGAACAATATTGCCTATGGAGCTCATAACTAAATTCAATTTTACAATAATATATTTATAGCACCTGTAGGTCTTTTTAGATAAAGGGAGTGTCATAAATTAGTTTGCTTATGTAATCCACTTGGCTCAGCACATCAACAAATGATGACACTGCACACATGCACATTTGCACTTTGTAATTCTGAAGCTTTGATATGTTATATAGATGGTTGTAAACTCACAGCGATGACTTTGGCGGAGAAGCCCACATAGTCTTGCCAGGCCACGCACAGCACATAAGGCAGGTAGAGAGTGAAGTAGATGATGCCTCCGCAGGCGGCTGCCAGATTAGCACGTGCAAATGCCGTACTGATCAGGAAGCATTGCATGATGGTTACCACTGCAAATGATCCGAGGAAGAGGAAGACTACCACAGGGTCACTATAGGGCAGGAGATTACCCATCTGTACAGAAGAATTGGAAAAATTAAAGAAATCATAGTTAATATCTCTGGACTGAGTAATATGAACATTACTCTAAGGGACTATTCACATTCAACACATTTTTTACGTGCATCTCCACCGGGAGTTTAGCAACTATTATAACTGGGCTCACTTTCAGCAAGATCCTAAGTCTCTATTTTTACAAATGAAATGAGGCTCCTATAGGAAACACTTATCATACATCTAAGTAGACAAATGAAAAAGCAACAAGACACAATAATTACATCAAACTGTACTGATGTACTTTTGACATCAAAACGTAATCAGATATGTGGGCAAAGCTGTTTAAGGCGTTTACATGACCACAAACGTTTTAGGGTTATTAGGCATAATCGGTGTAAGACCGCAAATGTAATAGCTCTCAATGACTCAATGGTGTGAATTTGAGGCGGGACTATCTGTTTTTCCAACCAATGGAAAATGGGGGATTGTTTGAGAAACCTGTTTGAAAACAACCTTTGTTTTTGCTGTTCTGTTTGGTGACGCTAGTGGCATAGAAATTGCTTGAGGAAATTTAGATCAACAACACAAAATGGATGATAGAAAAATAATGGCCAGGGAGTAAAATGTTCATGTCTGGTGTGACCAGGGGCACGTTCAATCTCAAAACGGTGTGCACCGTTTTGCTACGGATTCCGGGTTGAACGAGGTGTTACCCAATCAACAGTGATGTGTATAAACCCCGCCATATTAAAAAGGCAGTGCGCATAATGGATCCAACTAAATTCCTTAACAAATGTGTCCGTTGCAGCTTGGTGTATGCAACAATTGAAGACATTAGAAGAAATGTTTGCCTTGTCATCCTGAAATGCGAGGCAAATGTTGGATCACCATAATTAGGAACCACAGTTTCCACATATCCCTTCACTCAATTGGGATGTTCTCTGCTATTCTGGAAGGCAAGGGCAGTGACTGTAACATCAAGCGTATTTTGTAGTATTAAACACATATTTAAGCCGATTTCATCAGGCTCTGAAAATTCTTTGAAAAGAATGCAAAGAATGGCCTTCTCAGCTGCCATAGTTGCAACGCTTGCGTAACAAAACAGGGTGTTCAACGCACCACTGTTTCCGTTGAAATAAACGTTTTGCTGCGTTTTGTCAGGGCTGAACGTGCCCCAGGACTCTACATGTGTCTACATTAAGATATGCTGAGGTTCATTTTGTACTAGGGATGTATACGGTTAACCAAGTAAATGATTAACTGGCATTAACAATTTGTTCGACTAATAATTTCAGTTAAAAATTAAACGAGAAGTTAATTCAAGAAATAACAGAGACGTAATTTGATGGGTTTTAATGTAGGGCATGTTATGTACACACGAGGGTGCTGTTTACATGTAAACCACTAGCTTCCTCTAAGTCTGATAGACAAGGAAATATAAAGCATGCGCTGTTGGATAATTTCGTCTGTGATGACATGTTCTGATGCAAACCGTAAAGTAGGAAACATACGGTAGTTCATTCAAATGTTGATGTAATAACTATTGTTAAATATGTAAATCTGTCATGTGAGCCTGTTTTGTTTCAGCCAGTAGAGATCTTTGTTATGTCTGTTTGGTCACTTGTTTGATTCATGGCTTATCGATTAACTGGTTAATAACCGGTTAATTCTGGCGATTACTCGGTTAAAAGAATTTGCCAAAATTTGCATCCCTATTTTGTACCTTGAGTAGAAGAACCAGCAGGCCTGCACTGATCAGTAGAGGAACGAGGCTGCTGATGAACCAGCTAAACCACAGGATCCCATTGTCCAAGCCCATGATCCTCATGGTCTCCTTCAGCCGGGCCTCCTTCTCATAGACGACGCCTTTGATGATGATGGCCACTGAGTACATCCAGGCCAGAGTCATGAAGAGGGGCATGGAACGACTCATAATACGAAGGAAACTATGGCAAGAGAGAGAGTGGGTTCAAAAATCTACAAAGATTGTTTGCAATTTGAGAAGACCAGCATAGTTGGTCACCTGAGATGCTGGTGAGCTGGTGACCCCAACAGGCTTTTTAACAACTAAACCAGCAAAACTACTTTGGTGATCCTATTTCCCAAGAAAGACCATGTAGATTGATCAGCTTCATGCTCTGAGTTTAGCTGGTAAAAAACATGGTAATGTTGGTTCACCAGCTAAACCAGCACCAAAAAGACACTGGAAATTAATTTTTTGTATAATACTGGAGCACCACTGAAATATGTCTAGGTTATGTGTGATGCAATGGAATACTTACATGTCATCTACATAACATGGGTAAGGCATCTGTTGGATGTAGACGCCAGTCTTCTCTTTGGTCCCAGTAATTGCTCTGATAATACTGTGTTCAATAACATCCTGAAGGTATGAAAATCCTCCCCAAATGTATCGCAAATCCTCAAAAGGATCAGCCCTAGGACCGGGGTCCCAATACCTGCCACAACCAAAAACACTATAAGTATCTGACTTTATGAGTAACTTTATTAGCTAGTCTCTTAAACATTTGCTTTTATATTGTTGTTCCATTGAGAAGTGCTGAGAAAGTGATATAAATTACTTACCCATCTTTGATCTTGTTGGTGCGCTCGACATTGTCGATGTCCATGCGGATCTTGTAATTGATGTGTGGTGGAAGTTCTGAACTGTTGGACTGTATGTCCAGGAACACAATCCCCGCCCAGAACTTTCTGTTATCCAGCAGACCCATGGACTCATTAACTAGTTTCTCCTCTGTGCTCACAGGTTCCAGTTTATCCAGGTTGACACACTATAAGAGAGAAAGAGACATAATTCAGTCCCAACTTCTTGCGAGAAGTCAGTGCACATCTTAGATTATGTGTTGACTGATTGTCTATTTAATTTATCCTGGATACAGCATTACAAACGGCACCTCCAGCCATTGTAAACCAAATAATTAAGAGCACTGATTGAAGAATATCATCGAGACTTTTTACAAGCACCCAGAACACCTTAGCAACCACCCTACAGCACCCTAGTAGCTGCATAATAAAGCTCTAGAAACACTCTGCATACCTTTGCAATAACCCAAAAAACCCGACTTTGTGACAGAGAGTTTTGCACAGGCAAACAGCTCTCATGAAACAAAGGGACACTTTTAGTCTCTGTTTGAAAATAGGTAAACATGCTAGTGTCTCAATTAACCAATAACTGTTGGTAACAATAACAATGACCATAAAGGGACTTTTGACTTATTAAAAGGTCTGCCTGTCTGAAGCTATATTATATACACAGCGGATTGAGAACTTTTCCTTTGGTCTAAATAAAAGCTGATTTCACTTCCTATTTTTCTTTCACATCTACTTTTCTCAGACTTTGTCACATTACACTCATCTTCCATCTGAAAATACATACATCACTTGTAATCATAAGTTTGGACAAACCACCTCTTTTTATTACTATTTTCCACATTTAAGAATAATAGACAAGTCATTAGAACTATGAAAGAACACAAATGGAAGTATGGACAAGATAGAACCGATTTTAAAGATAAGTGGGAAGCAGTTCTGAACAAATGCTCCTTTGACTTGATGCTGCTTCTAATCTAAAAAAGACATTCAGACTGTTCAAGCTCAAATTGATGAAGATACAAGATCTATCAAGACATGCAGTGATGATGCAAGATAAAAGAACTGGAATATTAAAGTAGAAATGGATGCATTCATGGGAGATTTAAAACAAGTAAAACTGAAAAAATTCAAGAGAGATGAAAAAGACTACAAAGAAGGCAGAATCTATGTATGGCACCTACAAAATCGCTCGACTACAATCCTTAATTCGTCTCGAAAGAACTCTCTGAAAGTTTCCTTCAGCATTACTAGTAG
Organism: Myxocyprinus asiaticus; assembly: GCF_019703515.2. Classification (NCBI taxonomy): domain Eukaryota; kingdom Metazoa; phylum Chordata; class Actinopteri; order Cypriniformes; family Catostomidae; genus Myxocyprinus; species Myxocyprinus asiaticus. The sequence goes on along the minus strand of NC_059365.1, from coordinate 37,978,552 downwards.
TGAGGATGAGGAGCACTCTAGAAACAATGAAGCCTCTTCTGACATTTTTTTAGCACCCAGAAGGGAAACCCACAGAGAGTGGAGCAAAAGAGAGATAAGAGGAATAAGAGACCTACCCGGAGAGGGAGGAAGAAGCCTTGATTGCCCTTATACACGGAGCAGGAACAGACTGAAACTGTGATCAATATCTCAGATGAACATCTTTCACAGAACAGTGTAAAAGTCTTATCCAAGGGGTTGTCATTTGCCCCAACATCTACTCCTAATGAATTTGATACAAAAATAGACCTTTTCCGTTTCTATAGAAACGTACATTTGAAAGTGTGGTATAAATCAAATTTTACATTTTACATTTAAGTATGTCACTACCAGGCAGTATCTTTAAACATAAATCCACATTTTGTCCTTTGGTTCAAAATGCTACTTTAAATACTTTTGTAAAGAAAATGAATTTTGATGTGGAGCAGCTTTTCAATGAGAATAACAAAGACATTTCATAAGATAAATTTATCTAAAAAGGAAAATGAGGCTCTGACAAGTTTGATTAAAAATTATAGAATTGTAATAAAAAGAGCTGATAAAGGGGGTACAATAATAATTTGGGGTATAATAAATATAAAGAAGAATCTAATAGACATTTGGAGAATACAGAATACTATCAACGGCTTACTTTTGATCCTACAGACAGCCTCAAGTTAGAGCTGGAACGTTCTCTGCTCTTGAAAGTGGTTGGATTTCTGAAAATGAATATTTATTCTATAAAACCCCCCATTTAGCTTCATTTTATTTGCTCCCCAAAATTCACAAAAATTTAGAAAATCCTACAGGTAGACCAGTGATCTGTGATAATAGGAGCTTAACTGAACCCATTTCAAAGTATATTGACTATTTTATTAAGTCATTTTTACCTTCATTACCTGCTTATATCCAAGATGTATTGAAAAAAATTAAAGAATTGAATTTGCCGTTTCTTCTTATCTAGTCACTATGGATGTAGAGTTGTTATATACTAACACTGAACATGAAAATGGATTGTTGGCTTTGGAATATTTTCTGAATACTAGATCTGATACAGAGTTACCACCTTCAGGGTTCATACTGAATTACTAAATGGACCGTTAATAATAATATCTTTGTGTTCCAAGAAAAGCTTTTTAAACAAATAAAAGGATGTGCTATGGGCGCTTGTTACAGTCCTTCCTACGCTGGATTATTTTTAGGCAAATGTGAACATGATTATGTATTGAATCCTAGAACAAATAGTTTTTTAGATAATATCATCTGGTGGGGGCATTACATTGATGACGTTATCCTATTTTTTTCGGGTTCAGACCAATATCTTAATAGTACTAACTCAAATGATATACTATTCCTAGATTACTATATGGAAAAGGTAAATTTTCTGGACCGTGAAATTAGCAATTACATACATCAATATTTAGGATAGAAATGCAGTTTCCATCCTCCTAAACTGATACAAAACATACAGTTTGGACAATTTCAAAGACTACATAGGATTTGTGACAAAAAGCAAGATTTTAAGGATAAACCTAAGGACTTAGAAAAATGCTTTTTAAACAGAGGGTATAAGTTCGAACTCTCCATAAAGCTAAAACACGTGTGAAAAATATGACAAGGACAGATTTGTTAAAAAGGAAAGCAAGATCTGAAACATCAAATAACGTTTATTTTGTAACACAATATAGCACGATTGCTGAAAAAGTCAAGCGGATTATCCAAAAAAATTGGGGCATTATACAGAGTGATAATTTTTTGAGAGATACAAACCCAGATCTTCCAATGATAAGTTTAAAGAAAAACACTACCTTAGGTGACAGATTAGTATATAGTCACCCACCACCCACTCGTGAAAATCATTGGTTGGGGATGAATCTAAGGGTTGTTTTAAATGTCATCGATGCAATAATTGCGATTATGTAGTACAAGGAAAAACTTATAGATGGAAAAACAAATAAGATTTTTTCTATCAACACTTCATTAACTGTAAAACTACTCATGTTATCTATAGGTTGGAATGTCCACAATGTAAGGTTTTCTATATTGGTAGAACAAAAAAATGATTGCAAGACCATCTGGCTGAACATAAACATGCCATTAGGAGGGGTAATGAAGAGTATCCTTTGGCTAAACATTTTAAATCATTGCACAACTGTAATCCTTCTACTCTTAAAATACAAGGTATTAACCATATAATTACTTCAGCCAGGAAAGGTAATAGAGAACAAAAACTTAAAAAGAGATTTTTTGGATATACAAGTTAAATGCTATGAAATATCCTGGACTGAATGAGGATTTGGATTTTACTCCTTTTCTATAATTATAATTATTATTGCTTTTTTGATTGCTTTTCCTTCACTATCCGCTTCAACTCACCCACTTGAAACCCACTTCAACTCGCCCGCAAAAACAAATCCTACATAGGCACTATTTAACTTTGTTTGCAAAACAAAATAGATTAAAAGGTTTTTAAGATCATAAGTAACATATATTCAGTCAAGTGTGTCCAAACTTTTGTCTGGTAATTTATTAAATGCACAAAAACCCATGAAATCCATGGAAAGGGAGATCAAAACATCCTATACGTGCTGCTCTCCAGAGAAAAACGTGAAATCCAGCTAGTTGTGACATGAAAACAGCTATATGCAACTGAAGACTGATTGTGAGATGGATGGATTACGAGATAGAAAGAAAGTGTGTAGGAGGAGAAAAGAAAGGGAAAAGTAGGATGAATAGGAGCTTTTCTGACCTCCATGAAACGTGATATGCTCATAATAGCTTGATCTGTCTCATTGAAGACATCCCGCCATGTAAATGCCGTTCCATGGGGACGTGTGTCTTCAGAGTGCTTAGACAGGAAATTGATTACATCCTCCACACTCCACTGAGTCCCAGCCAACTGGGCACTAAAGAAATAAGCAGTGGCATTGTTTCGAAGTAGTGTCTGTGATTGGAAGAGCAAAGAGACAGCGGTAAAAATACATTAAATTTTTTACAAAATTACACCATCAGTTGTGTTATGATGACTTGGATACACTAGATATCCAGTGATACACAACAATTACTAGTCACATAGGGGCAGTAGTGAGAGTTGAGTGTAACATACCCGCATTAGATCCATTTCTTCGCTGTTCTCCATGAAGTTCCAAACTTTTGGTCTGGTTTCTTCCCACATTCCACCTAAATCTCTAAGAATACCCAGCTCCTGAAATGTCTTGTTGACCTTGTTGAGGAAAAAAAGGTGAAGAGGAGGTTAAATGTTGGGTCAATGTCAAAACCACAATAAGTGCATGTTTTAAGGTTTAATAGAGCGATTGCTCCATATAATCATTGCATGTATCGTGCAATCATACAGATAGTGAGGTTCTGTTTGATGTGGTTACCTCATGGATGATCTTCTGTGTTACAGGTGTATGTGGAGTGTAGAGGATCTTCCCCATCAGAAGAGGTTTCAAAGCTCTCCAGATCATACGAGAGATGGGGCTGGTCTCCATGTTCTTCATCATGTTGTTACAATATGGAGCTAGAATCACAACACAAGAAGAATATGCTTTGAATGGGAGGTTTGTAAGCACCAGACAGTAATATAATTTCTAATGTATAGTACTACACTTTTACATTTTCTAAACAAAACTTGTGTGGCAAAAAGTCACCATTACAATGTTAGTGTGTTGTAGGTTATTGCCAGGGCTTTGCTATGCAGTTGCTAGTGTGTTCTTGGTGGTTTCTAAGCTATAGCCAGGTGGTTGCCAGGGTGTTCTGTGTGGTTATATTCTGGTTTCTAAATATGGTTCCTTTAGTGTAAGGCCAGAAACATACTTCACGCAAGTACGCGTAAGCAGAATGCTTGGCCATTAAACATGCTTAACGTGTGTTCTGGCGCTACTATGGCGGTAATAAACCTCAGTACTTAAGGGGGTGATAGAGTTACCTTCAAAAGTCTCTGCCATTAAACTGGATGTGTTATTATTTTGGTTGCTATAAATATGTTGATTTTACCTTACTTGCTCAGCAATATTCTCTTCAAACTGTTGCTCCGCCATGACAGTAGTTGGCTTGAAAGCAAAACTCACCATAGAAGCGGACAGTTCACAAAAATATCTGTTAAAGCACCCCCTTTAGCAACGTTGAGAATGCAACACGTAATTGCGTTGCTTTATCAATAGCTTTATGAATGATTATATTATATGACAACGGACAAAATCGAGCTTGCATAGCTAAGTGCCTGCATTCAAATACTTTTGGAAAGTATGTTTCGGTCTTTAGTCTATTGGATTTTTTATTTGCTTGGAAAATAAAAAATGCACCACTAATAAACCTTGTTGCATACACTGTACTGTATTGTGTACAAGTATGCAGTACGATAGTATGTTAATTTGAATTAATTCACATTGCTCAAGGAAAACAATCAATAATTTCAGTAGGTTTGACTTACTGGAGGTGTTGTCATAGACTGAAGCTGGTTCTTCATCACTGTTGTTGTGGTTTCCGAACAGTGCCTGAAAGTTGCTGTCTTCATACCAGTTGAGGGATTTAATTTTGAGGCCACCACCTTCAGGATGTCCACACACGATACGGGACACAGCCTGGTACATCAGACTTGGAGAGCCAGTGGCGTTTTCAGTCAGGAACAGGATCTCATTTCGCAGGTCACTCCAGCTCCTCATACTGGCCAGCTGAAAAAATAACAAGAGCTTACAACTTTACAAAGTGCCAAGTATGGATGAATGATATGCAATGGCATAACAAATTTACTTCAAGTTAATGTGTATTTTTTTCTATATTTAAAATTATTTCTCATATTTTAGATTCATATGTGTTAAACTATCGCTATCAAACATTCTTCTGTTTGTTTGAGTGGCCATTCAGCCTGACACAGCAACATTGACTCAACCAATGGCATGAGTTTAGAGTGGGACTGTCTATTTGTACAACCAACTGAAGAAATGGCTGGAGGCGCAGAAATTACACACTTTAAGAGGTTTAGTTAGCATTGTCAATCTATATTAAGTTGGTGTATGTCTGTTAAAAGCACATCATAAAGAATTTTGCATACAGTATACTGCACATATCTCTTAAAGAAAGTCTGATGGAAATTACGAGAGATAATGTTAAGTGTTGCATTATTCACTCCAATGCAAGCTGTGTTTGTATAATCCTTGTTGATTTTGCTGTCATTGTCTGACTCTAATGTTTGTATGGTCTATACAACAATCCTGAATCCAGAAAGCAAACGCCCCAAGGGCCTGTCAAACTGAACACAACTCGCTTTAGCCAAACAAACACTCCCTTGAGAGATGGTTCAAATATAAAATAAAAGTTAGTCAGAACAAATTCATTACAAAGCTGGGAGGTTGAGGGTGGCTAAGAGGACAGGAGAACTGCTGGTCAATATTTCCTTGTTTCATGTTCAACTGCACATGACACAAATGTAAGAATACTAGAGTCTCCATTTGTTCTCCATTTCATCTCATTGCTGTCTTGAGGAAACAGCGGAGACATTAGAGATCTAGTTTGTGATCTTTCTTTCTAATGGGTGCATTTCCAGTCTCTTGGGTCAACTTGAATCTTGGAAGGCAAGAGAAATGTAAACACTGTCTAGGGAATTGTTTTTGGCTCATTCATTTTCAATCAGGTGTGGTGCAGAACAAAGAACTCTGCAGGCCTGTTACAGTCCCGGATAAAACTGTGTGAGCCTCACGGATCTGACTCAGCATGTAAGCAGTCACACGCTGCTAATTTGTGTAAAAGTGCACAAAGAATGGAGGAAGGGGTGATACAAACAGCTGTCACACTGCAAAACTGATATACTCTTACAGAGGGAGGGAGAGATCAAGAGGGTGTAATGTCCTTAATGGGATAGTTCACCCAAAAATTTTAATTTTTTCATCATTTACTCACCCTCATGTAGTTCTTAACCCATATGACTGACTTTCTTCTGTGGAACCGAAAAGGAGATTGGCAGAGTAGGCATAATGACAGTAGGGATGTCCACGAGTAATCGACTAATTGAGTACTCGTTCTGCACAAGCTAGTCAACTATTAAAAATACTACTCGAGTATTGCAAATTGATTTTCCTTTACACATTTGCAATGCTGAATAATCCTGTACTTTCCCTCTGAATCTCTCAAAATCCTTGCAGTTACAATTGAGTCCACTGAGGGGCACTGTGGACATGTATTTTTATGGTGGAAAGAAAATGTGAAGTGGTACGAGAAACTCGGAAGCTGATCTAAACATGGACAGAGTGCATTTTATAAAAGTCAACTTTCACTACTTGATTTTCTGAATAATAACATGTGAAATGATACAAATTTGATAGCCTTATATGATAGATATGTGTGCGTTACCCCCAATGCCATCAGTATTGGTTTTAATGTAAGCTCCGGGTTAGTGAAAATGTTTTTTTACTTTTAAATATTTTTATTATTATTATTAATGTATCTGTTCATTTCATTTTTTTCTTGCAAAAGCAAAGCATAAGTTTGTTGAAGTTAGCTTATTTTGAAAGCGTTCTTGGTAACGTTTATGAATCAAACAAAATATAAATTTCTCGTATGTGTCATACTTGATATTTTTAACTGACATTTTAATTCACGAGTAATTAATTACAATTTTTTTTGTGAGTTAGAATACTCAACTACAAAATTACTTGAAAATGCCCATCCCTCTGACGCTGACTACCATCCCTGGAGTCGCAAGTTCGAATCCAGGGTGTGCTAAGTGACTCCAGCCAGGTGTCCTAAGCAACCAAATTGGCCCGGTTGCTAGGGAGGGTAGAGTCACATGGGGTAACCTCCTCATGTCACGATTAAGTGGTTCTCGCTCTCTTTTATGGTTTATGCTCTAAACAAAAAACTTTTCAAATGGGGTAAGAAAACTAAACTTTACTCAAGTCTTATTATCTTTCACAATTTTTCTTCTAAAGTGAATTTATCTTGTGTCAAGAATGTTTAGACTTTTTACTGGAAAACTAAATATTTTATTATACTATATTAATATACTATAGATCAGAATTGCTGATTGCTGTGTAAGCTTAAAGAAGAGCTTTGCCAAAAGTCCACATTCACCATGTCTCATACCACCAACACAGTGAAAAGTTACTGGAATTCACCTTCCATCTTAAACAGAAAACCGGAACAAAGGCTTGAGTTTAATGTTTTATTCAGTTTGACTTGTATCCAAAGTTGGGCAGAAAACAGAGAGGCTTTTGTGTGGGCAACCAGGTCATGAACGCCCATCTAACTGTATAAACCGGACATCTTTATTGTAGACTTTAGATGCTGACTGCTGAGTAGATTGTGTGACTCTCTCTCTCTCTCTCTCTCTCTCTCTCTCTGGATGCTTGTTCAGCTGTGCCTGGTTGTATATCTCTCCAACTGGGAGTTAAAACAACTTTCTCTTCCCCCCACTGTGGACTGCTACAGCTGGCAACCAAGGCACTACCAAACCCATCGACACATCCAGAACCAATGTGACACCCTTTGCTGCTACGTCTCAAGCCCAGCCTTTGCAATTAAATGTCATTTTCTCTCACGTGGGATGATTAAAAGTAATAGTTTACCTAAAAATTATTTACTCACACATATGTCATTCTAAACCATGTTATTTTTATCAGTGGAATACAAAAATATATTTTTTTAATGAATCTTTACACATATTTTTCCATACATTGACAGTTCATGTGACCACATCTGTCAAGCTCCAAAAAGGACATAAAAATAAATAAATAAAAAAAAAAACAACCCTAAAAGCAACTTAAAGTAGTTTTTTTGAAGAACTGACCAAATTTAAGTGGTTAATCACTGAAAATCTTCCCCTTTGTGGTGACAGATGTGGTCACCATGCATGTCATTGTATGGAAAAGAGCTGTGTGGAGATTCTTTAAAACATGAAAAATAGTGGGATTGGAATAACAAGACAGTGAGTAAAAAACAGGACTTTTATTTTAGGGTGAGCTATTCTTTGAAAGCTGTTTTATGTGCTGTTAATTCTAATTATGATTGACAACCCTGGCATGTTGCAGTTGACAGTGCAGGTCGGCATTGTTTTATCTTCTCTTTTGTGATAAACCGATAGCCTTTAATGATAGAATATAAGTTAGTAAATAATACAAGATTTACCTCTGCAGCTAGTGATCCCAGGCTCTCCAGAAGGTTGTCTGTGGCTTTGGCAACTTGTCTGACATCAGTGGCATTAGTCCTTACATCTGACTGTAAAAAAAAACAGAGAAAGAACTAATTAAGACAGTTTTTACTGTAACAATACTAGTGTGCACTTGTTACATTATAGATACTTTAGATAGCTTTCTGTTTACCTAGAACTTCGATTTGGAGAACATATTATGAAAAGTAATATCTTCTTAATGGCAATGTTTGTAATTTCTTTCTATATATATTTTATTTTTTTATTTTTATCCTTTTTTCTCCCCAATTTGGAATGCCCAATTCCCAGTATTTAGTAGGTCCTCGTGGTGGTGCGGTTACTCACCTCAATCCAGGAGGTGGAGGACAAGTCTCAGTTGCCTCCGCTTCTAAGACCATCAATCCACGCATCTTATCCCATGGCTTGCTGTGCATGACACCGAGGAGACTCACAGCATGTGGAGGCTCATGCTACTCTCCACGATCCACGCACAACTTACCATGCGCCCCATTGAGAGTGAGAACCACTTAATCGTGACCACGAGGAGGTTACCCCATGTGACTCTACCCTCCCTAGCAACCAGGCTAATTTGGTTGCTTAGGAGACCTGGCTGGAATCACTCAGCACACCCTGGATTCAAACTTGCGACTCCAGGGGTGGTAGTAAGTTTCAATAATCGCTGAGCTACCCAGGCCCCCAATTTTTTTCTATATTAATATATTAATACTTTTTTCTATCCCAGCTTATTATGCAAAGACAACGGTAAGCCATTTGTAGGATGATTTCCCTGAAAATCGCAAACACTGTGGCACTACCAAAACATTACTCTGTTTGTCTGAGCATCTGGCATGAAACAGCAACCTTGGCTTAACCAATGACATGAGTCTGTGGCGGGACAACAGTATGCCAACCAACGACAGGTGGGGGGAGGTGTTCGGGAAACCTGTTTAAAAACAATTCTTACTTTTGCAATTACATTTCTGCACCACTAGTGGAACAACACATTACGTTCATTCCATGCATTGAGGTGCCATCACCTAGTGACACAACCAAAGATAGCCAATTTATCCACAATATAATTTACTGCACTGTACTTTCCTAGAATCCCAATGTTGAGTTACAATCAGCTCTGGTTGACCAACATGATCTGTGAGACACCCTGACATGTTTGAGTTCTTTCAAATGTGAAAAATGTGGAACAGGGGAACGGAAGCTTCTGTTGAGTGTTGCAGCCGTTCCTCCAGGCAATATATTAAGGTAGGTGTGTACAGCAACAGGCAACAACATGAATCATCCCACGCTGTTCCTCTTCTTGCAACCCGCTCACTTTCTTTCTTTCTCCACTATCTTTTAGCTGGTTGTTGATTTGTGTTTTTGTTTTACCACAATGCACGCCAATGATTAGTCACCTGGTGTTTTTGAAAAACTCAAATACAGCAGTGGATGAGGGGTGGATGGTATTGAGCTGCTTGGAGAGATAAGATGATGAACTCTGTCACCCTCTAAGACACAATGAGTGGACTTTATCAGACAACAGTTTAATGTACTCGCTTTTCTGACCGAACATATCCAGTTCTCTAGCTTGGTCAGTACAGTAGGTTATCCTGAAGGACCCATTTGTTTTATGGAACTTAATAGTTGGGATTTTCAGTTAAAAAAAAACATAAGACCAGTTACCCTCTGAGCCATAAAACAAATAGCATTCAATCTGGATACTGTGGCAGTACCACAGGTCAGTAATGGTAATGGTACTGCTTGATGACCATATTCATATAGCATGGTACTTCAGTGGTAGGGAATTCTGATGTGTTTGTTTCTTGATAACAAGCAAGTCTATGCTAAAGGTGCATTCAATACTTTTTTCCTCAAATTAAAAGTTTTACCCCTAAAGAGATTAATAGTACTTTTGGAAAAATATGTTTGAAATCAAGTACAGTACCCAAATAAATGCTGTTTTTCACACAGTTTTTTATTTTAGTTATAATAGTTTTGTCTTTTGATCAAAATTTCCTTTAAAAGTGCAGTATGTAAAATTTTTCATGTAATATTCGCCTTTTTTTGCCAATGTGTGAACGGCTTGTAACGCAGTTTAAAAAACGAGCCCTTCCCAGACTTCCTAGGTTGCCTATTAAAGCCTGTATACTGATTTTCATGTGAAGGGAGCGGGTCGGTTTTGCCGGGAAAATCCAAAGGATGTGACGTTTATGTGCGCTTCCGAGAGCCCTGCCTCAGTGTTTCTCTTCCGCTATTCAACAGCGACAACAAACAAAATGCAACACTAGGTAACATTAACTTAGAGATGGAATCCAGCAAACATCCGGCTCCCAGCGCAACACCGACTCCTACACAAACTCAGAGTAAGCCAAAAAAACAAAAAGAAAAAAAAAACATTTATCTACTGAATCCCATCTGGCTAAGCGGGAATGTGATCTTGGTACAGCGAAAACTAGAGTAAACATCAGCAGGGCATTTGATTCCTGGAGGGACCTTCATTCCCCAAAACCGACCCTGAATTGGCGTTCTTATTGGACAGGTAAGCTTACATAACTGCAAAGCATGTGAAATATAGTGCCATTAAGCATTGATCTGTGTAATTTTAGCTAACTTGATCTTGCCTGCTAACACTGACGAATTGCAAGCTACCTTGCTTCGTAACTTTCAAATAATTTCAACGATCTTCTCTTTATAATAAAAGTCAGGTATACAGGATAAATTTAAGCAAATACACTGGTTTCTTGATCGTAGTACAACATATGACATACAAAACATACAATAGTGCAACATACCAGTGCAGTGCAACAGTAAACTGTCTGGTATAGTTCGGTAGTATGTAGCTGTATGTGTGTATCAGTATGCTGATCTTTATCATTAGCTGATAAGTAGTTTTAGCTTAGTCTCAAAGTTTGTAGTAAAACAATCATAACTGTGTAATTTTAATTATGCTACCTCATCTGTCAGCATGATGCCAGTGAATCACGTTCAGTCTCTTTGTACATTATGTCATTGTTTTGGCCGATGCTCGCTCGCTCACATCCCTATGGAGTGTGCACGAGAGCGAGCATGAGCAACAGGAAGCTGGCTGCAGTTCACTTAACGGCCACAGGTGTCATTAACAACAAGGGTTTCTGAATCTTACGTACTGCACCTTTAAATTTAGTCAATATTTCATCATGTCATTTCATTCAGTCTTACTCTGATTAAAATGGCACTTTATTGTGAATTCCTCATGTTTAGACAGTTTGGGATATTGAGTTATGTGTAGCGCATTTTTAAGGAAACTGTGTATTCACAACCCAAGTTACACATTCTGACTAGCACGTAACTTAGTTCAAGTTCAAGTCTGAAGTGTTGGGGTGACAACCGAAGTAAACTGTCAAAGAAAATGCCCCAGATTACCCTAATTCACCCAATTATAATGCTACTGTAATGGTAATACCATGTTATGTCTTTGGTAATTGGTAATCCATATATATATCAAAGCAGTTCACTTTGATTCATTGTACCAGGTTTCTTACCCTAATAGGTTTGAGGAAATCCAGGTTGGACTTGAAGTGTATCTCTGCCTGGTCCAGCCAGGTTTTAGAAGACTTGCAGATGATGTCCTGAGTGAATCTAGCCACCCGCTTGTCTGAGATGGTTACAAAGTCCTCAAGTGTGGTGGAGCTGCACATGTCTCTCAGATGCACTCCAAATCCTTTGATCAGCACCTAAAAATATGAGTAGGACCAGTGATAAGGAGTGAGGGCCAGATAAGAAGAGGGATATTGAGAAGAGCTGCTCATGTGACCCAAGAGTTTCTTATCAAGAAAGGGAAAATATAAATTGCTTGGCCTAGATGTCCTGCAAACACATTCTGAGGGTGCATTAGGGTAAATGTGGGCAGCCTTTAGTCATTTTGTGTTAATAGAGGTTTATGCCACAAGGTCATGTTATATGGCTAGCAGCTATTGATTCACAAACAAAAATTGAGGTGCATGCTGGTTTCTCTATTTAACTGTTTCATTGGGACAGTTTGCACAGCCAATTTGGCCGTTGAAATTTAAGCCGTTATTCAAGCTTGGCCATTGACACCAAATGGCATTAGCTCCCGTTTCCCTAAAGGCCTGGGTATACTTCGTTTTTGTGCTTTCCGGAATGCATACTGTGCATGGAGCGATCAGCAATGATGACAAACGAAGTATACTTTGGCAATGTGCCAAGTTTCATACGCAATGGACTATTTTTATGGTCCTTTTTAAAGTCCCATATGACAGAATTTTTATTTTTGGGTGAACTAACAATTCACAAACACACTTTTCTAAACTGGACCAAAAGTGTCTACAGTATAACTCTAAGGAGATAATGTTGCTGTTACTTGCTCACCTTTTCTAGATTCACATCAGCATCCAGAATATTCTTAACAGAATGCTGGGAAAGGGAGGTGTTTTGTTGGAGAAAGGTGGACAGGGTCTCATTTTCACGGAGGAAGTCCTTCAGCTTGAAACCTGAGGACAGATATTCCACTTTAGTGTGTGCATGTTAAGGAATGCCTTTCAAAACCTCCATACAATGGCTGTACTTATCAGTTTTCAGCAATTTGACCAGACTTTAAATTTCAGCAGAACCACCTCCACATTTTAGGATTAATCTGGGGAAACACACCCCCTTTTCCATCAGTTTGCTTTCAAGTTGCATTCCTTCCAGAGACGGCAAACTTTTGTTTGTGAGTACATGCATTCACATGTTGAATTTTAGCGGTGTTCTGTGAGGTATAGAGCCATTGAAACTGTACACACACTGTCCTACTCTCCTTAAATTGCATTCCTCTTTGAAAGTTCAAGTGCATGTCTGAGCAGGTAGTGCGGTTCAGCTGGGCGTGGAAAGAAATGTCGGCTGATTCATCGGGTGATTCCACACACAATACACTGGGAGTCTTGTTGCCTAAATGTTCTTGAATCTACAAGAGGGGTTGAAAAATCCTCCACAAATCCACAAAAATGGGACAGGAGTTGCACAAGACTCCCCTTCTTTCCTAAATTTGTGGCACTAACTCCTTTGTCATGTGTAAAAAGAAACTACAATTTTACATTTCTGATTAAATTGTGATTGGTGTTTGCCCAAGCAAAACTCACAACCCCCCAATTCTGGGTGGTTGCCAGAGCGTTGCTGTGCAGTTTCAAGGGTGTTTTGGGTGGTTGCTATTGCATTGCAAGGGATTAATTACTGACCCAAATCAAAAGAGCCAACAACCAGGTCTATGAAAGCTGGTACCTTCCTAGATATGGCTTGAGTTGCTTCTTCTATTTAAATGTTTTTTTTTTTTTTCAGCACACTTCTGTTCAACAAACTGAGGCATTTTTCATGTCTGTAGCACAAATGGTGCCTTTCACATTGAAGATTATTACTTAAGTTTAGGGATTTTTAATAACCCCAACCCTATGCATGAACAACGGTAATAGTAATGCATGCTTTAGCAAGCATTTTTAATTAAAAAGGAGAGTAGACAGTCTATATAATTATATTTGATGGAATAAAAGAGCACCTATTATGGTTTTTCAAATATTACCTTTCATGTAGTGTGTTATATAGCTGTTTGTAAATGTAAAAAAGTCTGCAAAGTTTCAAAAATCAAAGTGCATGACAAATGGAGTTATTAACTCCCAAAAGAAAGAACCAATTCTGAACACCTGAAATGAGTCGTTAGTAATTCCAGACTTACTTCCTGTACTTACCTACATAATTTGATAACAAAAAACCCGCCTCTGGTCTTCATTGGCTGCTCGCGAACAGCTTTGACCCGCCCTCAAACACTACACTAAGCGCTAGACCAATCACAACAGACTGGGACATCTGACCAATCAGAGCAGAGTAGGCTCTCTGAAAGGAGGAGTTTAGAATGAATCCTTAAGAACAGATCATTGAACGAGTCATTTTTGACACTGGGAAAAAAAGGTAATGCTGCAATTTAAATTATGAGCAAACTAAAGTGTTTTTTTTTTTTACCTTGGATGCATGTAAATCTGTTGTATGAGACCTTTAAAACAAAATTAGGCACGTTTAAAAACCATAATAGGTGCTCTTTAACTTCCAGGCAACAAAAGAGTTGACTCAAGACTGTATATTTGGGGAAGATGAACACATGTCCCAGGTAGCTTGACACCCCTCCTCCATTCTTATTCACAGTATATGCATACACCTAAAATCTCATACCTGTGTATGTGTATGCTTGTTTAAAGTGTGGTCATTCACACCTGCCTAACAACTACCTGCTACCAACTAACTGCCCTCACCCAAAGCAGCCCAACTGTCTCCATGTCTTCCTTCTGTGTTGTTCAGAGAAACAAAGACTGGAAGTGTGTCCACTCTCATCTCTGCTGGAGAGGGCCGAAACCCCCCAAGAGGTGGTAGATTCCTAAACTATTCAAGCCCATTCTCACTAATCATTCTTTTGAAAAAGGGAAAAGGGGGTAGGAGAGGTCAAATGGGGTTTGAGAGGACATGTGCAAGGAACTTCTGTTTGGTCATGGCCAATTGCATTTGAAAGGTATTCTAGAGAGGACAGGTATGTGCAAGTTCAAAATGAGAAGGTCTACAGACTGTAAATAAGCCGTGGTGAAGTCACATGATAAATGTTTGGAGTTCTTCTGATAAGTTAGCAGATGGGATATACCACACAATGATTTATGCAAAAGCGTTACATAATGCAGGGGTTTCTGAAGCCCATTCCACAAATCCTTGATCCAATTTTCATTCACATATGTGGACAAAAGTCATTATAACCTCTGCCTTATTGATAACCTTAATGTTCTTTGCAGGAAATTTGCAAATTGCTTAAGTGAAAACTATCAGGACGGGTAGCTAAGAAAACATTTACATTTATGAATTTTGCGTGACTTAAAGGTGCTGTAAGTGGCCACAGACACATTCTTTGATAAACCAATCAGAAGATTTTGATGTGCTTTCTGCCTGTCAATCATTTTGAACATTCTCATAATGTAGTAGTTGAAGTGGAACATTCAGGTTTAATATCATATTCAGATTCATAACAGTTCTTAGCTGAGGGCTCTATTTTGCTACTGTTGTGTATGACAACCGTGAGAAGACGCATTGCTCTACGGTTCAGTGGTGATCTCAACGCTATATTTGGAGGACGGTGTTTTGTAAAGAGGGGGTGTGTCTAATTTAACTGCTCAGTCTCATGGACGTGGAAGTTCCAGAATGGCTAAAATCACTTACAGCACCTTTAAGGCTAGAGTATACTTCATTTTACTGCGCACCGTTACACCTCATGAACCGTCGAGTGCTCAAGCCTTTCAAACTTTACTCTTTTGACTGCAAGCCTGTACGAACGATTTAAGGCCAAAATATACTTCAGTTTTCCGTGTACTGGTATGTTTCGTGGACAGCGTGCGTGTCGAAAATTTCGTCATCAGCACAATCAAACGGCCTAGTTTTGCAAACGTCATGCAAACAGTCTGTTTCTCTGCGTGTCGTCGCACGTGCGCCTTTTCTAAAAGAGTATTAAAATACAGTTGAGTGCGCAAGCACTGAACGCAGACTGTGCAGATGACAAAATTTACATCAAGTGCACTGTGCGTGAGATGTAGTGGCTTGGGGAAACCAAAGTATACTTTAGCCTTTACACTGCATTTAATGTAGCCTATACATTTTATCAGTACAGGGATTGTACAAGAATACAAGTCACATGTTAAGCTCAGGCCTCAATATGCCAAAGAGAATACCAGACAAACTATAAAAGAATCCCAAATCATTAAAGTCTAGACCAGAGAATTTGAAGCCCAGATAGACTTGTCAGGTCTTTTGTGTCTTTTAAGCCTAATACACCTCTTGGCTTGTTGGATATAGAAACGATTGTCCTCATATTTTCGGTCTACATGTTTTGAATGCAATTGTAACCCATTATGAGACTAATATAAAAGCAGATATTTGAAGTTCTTTGGGAATCCAGAATCACATCAATCATAGCAAATGATTTCGGTGTTATTGGGTTCAAGCGATAACTATAACCATAAACCTAATAAACTATTTTATGTTTGTTGCCATCATTTGTACTTAAAAGAAAAGAATAAAGACAAAAATGAATGAGATCGCAGCACGTGGAAGCCACGATAAGCTTCACAATGACTGGAAGTTGAGTTCAAAGCATTCCTATTGTCATGCAGGATAGACAATGTTAAAGCTTTAATTTGAACAGGTGGGATGACTGGGCTCATTTCACTTAAGATTTTCCACTTTTGTGCTCTCACATTTGACTTAACCCCTAAACTGAACAGTTATAAAGCATCATTCTTAAACATTTCAGATTATTTTTGAGACAAAAGTTTAAATTCCAAATGGCATTATGTACCAAAGCCTATCCCCCACTTCCCCCATTTTCTGTCATCTCTCTACAAAATAAAATGTCACTTTACGCCAAAAAGGGGCAAAAACACCAAAAATAAATAATATTTAAATAAAACATACAACTTCCAAAAAAATGCTCTTTTATTCACAATTGTGTCAGTTTTTTTGCTATCATTAAATAAAATAAAACTAAAAAGAAACTAGTTTTCTAAATTGTTCTTACATTCTCAGTTTTTGTCTGTTTCCTGAGTACACTGATCCAAAAAACAAAAACAAAAAAAAAAAAGAGATATGTTGCAAAGGGTGGAGATTTCACTTCTATAAATTGATAAGATGAGGGGCATTATGGAATTGTTGTGTGTTACATTGCCTTTTGGGAGTGTTTTCAGGTTACCTGAGAACTTTAGCTCCCCTTTGGATCAATACCACTACTCTCTGTCTGTCTGTTTACACCACTTCTCTCTTTCCATTATCTGTGTGCCTCTAAAGATAACAATAAAATATTATCTACTCATTTCACTCATCATAACTGAGCTAAAAAATGTCATCTTTGAACTGTAACAAGTGTACTTCAGTCTTCTATTCAATACATGTTAGAAATTGTCAGTCCAGACATGCTGTGTAACCTCCTCCATTAGATTAAAACTCACTTAGCGTGAGAAGAGAAGTCTGGAAGAACCGTTTTGTACTGCTTACCCAGCATACGCTAAGTGAGCAGAGCAGGTAATGCCAGAAGATTGCATTCTGGGATGTGTTCGTTTGTCTCACTTGCACCCACACAAGCCCTGACACTGACTTGCCACAGCTTGTATGTAGGTTTTGATCTTTTGAGCCACCCACCTCCTGTCCCAGTGGAAAATTTCACTATCCCAACAAATCCTCAATGACTGATGGGCTTCAACCTTTAACTTACATATTTACAAGGATTTACTGTGAATTTGAATGAGTCACGTTAGGGTATCAGACACATTTGCGTCAAAATGCTGACAGGAAGGAACAATTGCTGAGGACATTTCAGACAAGAAACACGACATTACAGGAGTAGTTCCACTAAATATGAAAATTCTGTAATTTTTATGTCTCATGTTGACTTGTTGAAAAACCATATAGCTTTCTCTCTTCCATGGAACACAGATTTAGCAGTTTTGATCAAGCTTCGCTTTTTAATACCAAAACAAATTGTAAGAACTACTTTTAATGTACTCTTATGGTGCTTTTTGGAGCTTGACAGGCACTTTATGATTTTACTGTGCATTCTATGTTCATCTCCTTTTGTGTTCCATGGAAGAAAGTTAGCCACACAGGTTTGCAACTATATGAGGTTAAGAACATGATAGAATTGTAATTTTTTGGCTGAATCACAGACAATGTAATTAGGTTTTCATTCTAAGCCAGTCTACTGTACTCACTAGCTGTGTTGTTTTGCATGACTTTTACAGCACTGATGAGTTCCTTGAATCCATCTAAACTCTTGTCATTTTGACTGTACAGTAAGATCTTCTTGGCATCAGAAAACAGGCGTGAGATTCTGAAAAAGATGTTTGCAATCCAAATTACTACCTGCAGTTTCCCAAATTGCACTCACAGCTATAAATCACATTTAATTGACCATATTAGAGCTGATATTTATACTTTTCGAAATCTTCAGCTGTAGGCAACAACTTACATGGAATCGTTGAAGTTCCCAACAACTCCCGGAGATTCCCCAGGGGTGGGGTGTCGGAAGCACGGATTGTTGGCATTACACACGATGCCCTGGATCCAGGGCAGGGTCCCCGCTGAGGGCATGGCTTTGTTGGGAAAGTGGCCTGTAACAAATAAAGAGACAAAACAAAGGAGACAAAATTAACTACCGCATTCAAGAGCGGTGAAAAGAGAGTTTCCACATTATTTCACGAAACACTCTTACATATTCAGGTCTTTAGAGATCTGGCACTTATGTCTTTCACAAATGGATCTACAAAATGTCCATTTTCTAAATATTTTCAAGATAATTATAAAATAATTGAATGAAATATATTTTCATATAATTTGATGTTTTATTTTTCATATATCAAAGAGAACATGCAACAAGTCAGGACAAATCTAGAACAGGTTTCATTACTTGCACACTGAAATTTCATGAGATGCAATGGGCTGTCAAAAACATATTGAGCTACACATAACACATAATCTACACATAAAAAAGATTTGCTACATGCAGTGTTTTAGACAAACGAATTGCAGAACCACACTGCTATTTTAATTGCAAGGATAATCTAACAAAGTACTGCAATAATATAAATAAAGAAAAGGCAGTGAGCCAGTATTTTCTTTTATTTTTAATATATGCATCATATTTTATACTAAACTGTTATTCTTAATGTACATTACTGCACGTGTATTTATATCACTGTAACTTGTGTTATATTATTCAGGCATTATAAAAAGTGAAGTTGGGTTCTGGAGTTCGTTTGGTAGATACTCGCAGATAAATACATGTGCAAATATAAATAGGACATATATTTATGCAACAGCGCTCTTTCCTCATCCGATACACTCCTCAAAATGCAGCAACACCATGGAAAGAACGTAATGAAACAGTTATGCTGAATTATGTAAATAAATGCTTTAACCATGTTCAGTATATTAATCTCTAACAGCTGAAGGTGCGGGCAGGAGACTGATATGACAACAGCACTGCTATTGTACAGGAGTGAAATACTTTTTCATTTCATGTTTTTACGGACTCTGTGTGAATAGACCTTCCGTCAGACGTTCGTCTCGCAAAATCATCAAGGATTTGGTGTGAACGGTCCTTTATACTTGCTATAGTTTACTTCCATTTTTCTTCATTACATAACTATGTCTATTTAGCTAAGTCAATCACTAAAACAACAGCGCCACCTTGAGTAAGACATAACATGTATAATATGTATGTGTGCAGGCATACTGATAATTCACCGTTTTTGTTAATTCACTGTTGCATAGAAAATCAATGTGATATAATATTTATTTATTGAATATTGTACTCATTTCTCTTGTAATAAACAAAGAAAACGATATTACGTGAAACTTACACTCACTGAGCACTTTATCAGGAACACCTGTAAACCTACTTATTCATGCGATAACCTAATCAGCCAATCGTGTGGCAGTAGTGTAATGCATAAAATCATGCAGATACAGGTCAGGAGCTTCAGTTAATGTTCACATCAACCATCAGAATGGGGAAAAAATTTTATCTCAGTGATTTGGACTGTGGCATGATTGTTGGTGCCAGATGGGCTGGTTTGAGTATTTCTGTAACTGCTGATCTTCTGGGATTTTCACACACAACAGTCTCTAGAATTTACTCAGAATGGAGCCAAAAGCAAAAAACATCCAGTGAGCGGCAGTTTTGTGGATGGAAATGCCTTGTTGATGAGAGAGGTCAACAGAGAATGGCCAGACTGGTTACAACCGACAAAGTCTACGGTAACTCAGACAACCGCTCTGTACAATTGTACTGAGCAGAATATCACCTCAGAATGCACAACATGTCGGATGGGCTTCAATATTAGAAGACCACGTCGGGCACTTTATTAGCACCATAGTGTTCCTAAAGTGCTAAATAAGTGTATATACAGAAGATACTAAATAACCATTAAAATAGAATTTATGGAAGTGCAAAAAAATAAAATAATAAAATAAAAAAATGACACTCTTACACCTTGGGGCTCTTTTGGTACTTAAGCCATTATAAAAAATTTTTTTTGTGTTACACTATTTATAAGCGGGAGACTGAGAAATACTTAAGAGGTGTGGCCACAACTCCAAAAAATGGATGAGGTACAGGAGGTGGAATGAGGTCCCGGGTCACTAAGGACCCAAGGTATGTATTTAAGGGTTAAAGTCTTGGACAGCAAAATAAATTGCATTTCAGTGGTTCTCAACTGGTGGGTCACGACCAAAAAACTGGGTTGCAGGTCTGTTCTAATAGGGCGATAGACAGCAGGGAAAAACAATCTAAAAATGAATCTAGCCATATAGTCATGCATAGTTTGGATAGCAAAAATAAATAGGCTTAATAACTTTTTAAAAGGGAGGAGAATTTAATCAAACTCTACGGAATTAAACTCAATGGTACTTTGACACAAATTCATCTGTTACTTGGTAGAAGCCAGATAAATCTGAAAAAATTCTTCGAGAACCTTGAACAAAACTACACAAGGTAAAAGAAAATACAACCCAGAATAAATTTCTATAGTTGATTATGCATTGTGCAAGTGTCAGTTTTCTTATTTAGCCTGTGATGTTAATAATTTTGCATATTGTTGGGTCCATTCAGTTCAGTTTTTTAACTGATAAAAAATGTTGGTACTGTGTTGGGTCACCACTTGATGTTAAATGTAAAATCTGGGTCCTGAAGCAAAACCAGTTAGGAACTACTGGTGTATACGATTAAACCAACATAATCAAGACACTGGCACAGTGATGACATCCATCATCAGACATCAGACTCTTCATCCCTGAAGAAAGCATACTCGAACAGGGGACCTTATTGAGTGATTACCTAAGTGGTATGTCTGACCTATGTCCTCCAGTATCACTGCTATTTCTATAATGAGTCAAATATGTAGGTCTGCTATCAGTCAACCTTAAGACTGCCAGCTGCTCCACTGCTGAGCACAGCAAAGATAAGATAACTCTTAAAACATGAAGTAATCAATTCATAGGGGGGATTTGTTCCAAATGTAGAATATATTCTGAATATATATATCTCTCACCTCTGTCATATTTTACTTCAAAATCAAAAGAAAAAATTAAATATATATTTCTTATTTTAAGCTATTTTAAGAACATTTCGATTTTGTGCACCGTTACATTATTTTCATGATTGAGCTAATTTTCCCCTCCAATTTTCATTACTGTCATGCAAAATAATAATTATATATTATTTACATGTTTATTTATTTATTATTTGAATAATTTAATAATATATAATTATTTATAATTTAAATAATTATATATTATTTGAATTCTCAAGTATTTATACATCATGACAGTAATTGTTGTACTGCTGATTTTAACACAAGACTACATTTTACGATTTACATTCAACGATTACTGTAATGCTTAAATGTCATGAAAATAATATCACAATGCAAAAAAAAAAAAAAAAAAACTTAATGGTCCTAAAATGGGCTTCATTTTCTTTATAGCTATGTTTTTCATAAGATTCACTCCATATCCTAATAATACATTCCCTAATTCATGTGGATACAACTTAAAGCACTTAGTAATATTGTTGGTTTAGGAATCTTAAAATTGATTATTTCTGAACACCTGGACACTGTGCAAAGTGCTTTGTGTCCATCTAATCACATCAACGAGAGAGGTTGCAACATGCCCGCACTCACATACAACATGATTCATAGCAAAGCTATTCGTCCATCAGCACACAAATCCCGACTTTAAGGAGAAGTGAAATTATACAGAGAGTCCTTCCTGTTTCCTGTCAAAACCATAGTGGAAGCACATAAACAAATGTGACTATTTGGACATCATCATGATCACATGATCAGGACTCACAGTACCACAAAGAAGAACAGAATGTCCATAACCTCACGAAACTCATATCCATTAAAGGATAGTTGACCCAAAAATGGAAATTCTCTCATCATTTTCTCACCCTCATGCCATCCCAGATGTGTATGTCTTCTTCTGCTGCTGAACACAAACAAAGATATTTTGAAGAATATTTCAGCTCTGTAAGTCCTTACGATGCAAGTGAATGGTGACCAAAACTTTTAAGCTCCAAAAAACACATAAAGGCAGCATAAAAGTAATCCATATGACTCCAGTGGTTAAATCCATGTCTATAAGATTATCTAATTGATTTTGGGTGAGAACAGGCCAAAATGTAACTCCTTTTTCACTGTACATCTTTCCATTGCGGTCTCTAGGCATGATCATGATTTCAAGCCCTGTTATATTTCCTAGCGCTTGACGCATTCGCTAGTTGATCGTCAAAGAGCCTGATGATGTCAAGATATGCAGTGAAAAAAGGAGTTACATTTTGGTCTGTTCTCACCCAGAATTGACTGGATCACTTCAGAAGACATGGATTTAACCATTGGAGTCGTATGGATTAATTTTATGCTGCCTTTATGTGCTTTTTGGAGCTTCAAAGTTCTGTTCACCATTCACTTGCATTGTGAGGACCTACAGAGCTGAAATATTCTTCTAAAAATCTTTTGTGTTCTACAGAAGAAAGAAAGTCATACACATCTGGGATGGCATGAGGGTGAGAAAATGATGAGAGAATTTTCATTTTGGGTGAACTATCCATTTAAGTTTCCATAGCAGTGTATACAACATAGCCTACAATGCAATGTACATAGTACAAATTCCTTTTGTTTTTCCTATTTGGGTAAAAGCTTCTGCTAAATATATACATTTAAACTAATATAATATAATATAAAGGGAAGATGGAACTGGTCAGGGATTGTGTAAGAATTTATTTAAACTTATGTGCCATTGTCATGAATAATATTCACAGGGCAGGGTGACACCTTAATATAGAACTTTTCCAATGAGATTAGAAAGGCAATTAGGCACTATCAAAGTAATAAATAAAGGCTGTACAACAAGATAATAAATACGGTCATCAGTGTTACTGTTCTATACACATACACACACACACACACACATACACACACATATATATATATATATATATATACTGTATACACACAATATACTTGATGCACATGGTTTTATAAGTTAATATAAGTTATCAGTTTTTTCCATGTATTTATGCCCAGCATGTCCCACATCATGGGACACATCATCTCTGACCGACAGAACATTGATTACTACAGTTATCAGTCAGAACTCATAAAACACCTTGCAAGCTTGACACATCTGATAATGATACACCATAAATAGAGTTCAATGATGGCACAAATCATAGATATTGAACCTGCATTTTCAGTCTTCTATGCAGCATGGATTTATGTTTTGTAAACAAGTGAATGTAAAAATGTGTTTGCACAGGATCAACAGTAGTTGCACTGCACAACCAGTTGATATTCTTGATTAGATCTCGCTTTGCAAACAATACGTGGGAGCCATTTAATTTTCCAATGCCAAGTTGGGAATTTGAGTTAAAAAAACAAACTTTTTAACCACTTTGAAACTCTGAACATGCATAAAATTGAATAGAATTTTTTTATTTTTTTTACAGTGTACATTTAAATGCATAGAAAAATGAGGTGTTTGTACTCACATTCATGTTGTTCATAAGGTGGGTAGTTCAACCTCACAGCAATCAAGATGAAGAATATAAATAGAGGCCATACAATCTCCGTCAGTAGTTGGAGCTGCATGAGGCAAACACAGGAGGTCAAAAACAGTCAGCGTTTTCTTTAAAGTGCAGACAATGGAGTACATCAGCGTCTCGCTCAATAACAGATCTTTTAAGAAAAAGCTCTCAGTCTCTAATGTGCCTTCATGTCTAAAGTAAGGGCCTCTGGTCTACTGACGTCAAGGGCGAGTTTTTATTAACAACATTTATTATTAATACATAACAGAGGATCAATCAGACTCTCTAGATATAGTATGTATATAGAGAGGAAGCATCCACTGGGAGCAAAGGGTCACCAAGGCATGTCTATTAAGAGCCAGTGGATAATGGAAGTGACATGACCCCAGTATCTCCAGTCAGTGAGTACGTTTGAGGGTAATGCTTATTTATTTTAACCAGTTAAACAGTACTTGTATCAGTGATGTGCTGTTTCAAATCTTAAAAATGTAATTTTTTTTTTTTAACTCTATCATGCAGGGTCTTTCACACTGTCAAGTAACCCAAGACATGTGCTTCATATTGTGGTAACATCTAAATTCCAGTCAGAATACTGACAGCAATATTTCATTACATGGGCTTACTCCAAAAAACAAACAAAAAAAAAAAGCATTGATGGATCAGATCAGGTAGAAATAGCTCCTTAAAGTAACAAGCACAACTGTTTTGGTAACACTTTACAATAAGGTTCCATTCGTTAACATTAGTTAATGCCTTAGGTATCATGTACGAACAATGGACAATAGCATTTATACATTTTTGTTAATGCTAGTTAATAAAAATACAATTGTTCATTGTTGGTTCATGTTAGTTCATAGTGCATAAACTAATGTTAACAAATACAACTTTTGATTTGAAAATGTATTACTATATGTTAAAATTAACATTAACTAAGATAGTTAAATGCTTAATAAGTACATTTCATTGTTATTTCATGTTAACTAATGGAACCTTATTGTAAAGTTTTCCCACTTTTTTTAGACTTAGATTTTTTAAGACTAAAGTACACTATTTTGCTACCCTACAGGTAACCTTTATAATAGAGAGGGCAGATATCGAGATAGATATCTGAATTCAATGACCGTCTATATCTACATCACTCTTGCTGTTTGGAGAGCCACATAAGTGTGATTATAATTAGCATATCCCTAAGAACCATGAGAGAGAAGCATTGTGTTTAAATAGTGCAATGAAATTGTTATAATGATTAATAGGCCAGTTATTATCAAATGTAAACAGCTCGACGTTATGGGACTGCACTTTCAGAACTAAAAAGGTGATAAAAATGTAGGTAAATCAAAAATGACTGAAAAGATTTAATCAGCAGTGACATAAAATTAATAAATACAAATGAATCTCAACCACACTGTAAAAAGTGATAGCTTGCAACTTACCTTAAGGAGCTATTTCTACTTGATCTAACCCTAAAAATGAGTTTTGTTGATGTAGTCTAATGTATTCAGGTTGATTCAGTGATGTTAAATAATCTACTTTACTTGAATAAAACCAGTTAGTTTAGATGTTAACACTTGAAACATATTTTTGGAACGCGAGTACTTATGCGTTCCAAAACCCGGAGTGTGAAAAAGGTCTTTTAGGAACATGTTATGCACTTGTCTGTTCATGATCACTGAATCAGAAATGATTGTTCTCATTTCTGAGAATAAAAGTGCCATAACTTTGTATCTCCAAAATCTACACACAGAAAAACAGAAAGATATATATACAGTATATATATATATATATAGAGAGAGAGAGAGAGAGAGAGAGAGAGAGAGAGAGAGAGAGAGAGAGAGAGGGAAAGCTGTGGTTTCCTTACCGTTTGTCTCCTTCTGTAGGTGAAGTTCTTCCACAGCAGCAGACCCAGCTGAGTGGAGACAGACATCTTCACTCGGGTCTCTCTTCACTCTCAGCTCTCAACTGCAATGATACACCAAGGACACGCAGATTGAAAAAGTTATCCAGCAGTGACCAACAGAGCAGCTCAAAAGTCCAGGACAAAGTGCAGCCTCCTATCTGACTATCTGCCACTCACTCACTCACTCACTCTCTCACGTCTCATCTCTCCTGCTCTGTTTTAGGGAAGGCCTACCTGTGCTTTCCCAGAATTCATGGAAGTGGTGGACCTTGCCGTGTCAGTGAATCATCAAGCAAAGAATTTCACAGGCCATTAGGGTGTCTGGGGTTGTTAGATTCACTCTAATGGCTACGTTTGATCAAAGAGCTTCATTTAAAATGCACAGATTTGCTGGAGGCAAATGTGTGCACTTGCTAACAACACTATTCAAATGCAAAAAGGGTCCACACATCCATGAGTGGTCGTTATTTAACGCTCCCAGTGTTCTCAGTGTTTATATCCTAAAAATGTTGCTGTGATTTAATGAGATGGCCAGAAACAGAAGTGATCAGGTTTGAGTCTCTTGCTGAAAAATCACAAAAGAGATCTCTTTAATATCTCAGTTCAGCCTTCTCCGTATGCTCCAGATGCTTGTAAGAACTCATGCCTGTATCTATGACAAACAAAGTGCTTTCTATGAATTAATGGTTATTAAGTAGAATTACAAAAGTGTTTTCCGTGAAGTTCAGCTCAAATCCCACTGAAGCTACTTGTTACTCTGAGATGTTGTCCTTTAGTGTGTTCTCTTGACTCTCCCAATTCTGCATTTAAAATTATTTATTAATATACTATTTTATTGCTACATTTAATTACCTAAACGTGAATTAAATACATGATTTATTATGTGTCTATTTTTTGTCCATTTACAAATTGGTTTATTTACTTAGGTTGTTATTTTTAAATAAATAGGTAGATAATTTATTCCTTCGTTCTTTTTGGATTGGCACCCCTCGACTTCCATACTGTTGAACATACAGTATATCTTTTGATTTCTTTCCCCATCCCAGATGCAGGTGGTAAAAGCTCTCTGAATATCTGCTTTTGTTATTTCAGTCACCTGAACCTTTGTCTGCATGTATCATTGTTCCAGAGCACTTTCCTTTTTACTCTGATATAGCATGTTTGTCTACTCTTATTATTCATTTTTTCTTTCTTTTTCTTTTTCTTTGTTCTTGTAGCTTTATGGTAAACAACATCTGTTTTTCTTTTGACTACTGTTACGGTCTCTTCCAAAAATATTGAAATGATTATTATTTACTAGTATTTGCATTGTGTTTAGTATAATGACACTTCAAAAAGTTCAGTAAAAGATGCCAGACCATTTCTATAATATCACTGTACCTTTACAAGGACAATAAAGAGCTTGACTCGTTTGTTCGCTACACTTATTAGAAAATACAAACGTTTTTAAAGAAATGAAGCACATATGTACCTTACCCAGAAACACTGTTTTGACTTCTGTATGGACATTCGCGGCAATCCCTTAAAAACAGCGGTATAATCCTGTTTGTGAAGCACCCGGTCGCTCTCACAGGAGCTGAAGGAGCTCCTGACGCGTCTGAAGAGGTTTTATATCGCATCCGCTCTGCGCGAGCGCCGGGGTTACTGTCGGTCACGAGGATGTGTTTTACTGAATGAACACGTGTTAGCCCAAAACAACTCTTAATGACAAGCATATGCTGACAAATGAATGCCATGAAAACAGCACGGGCATGAAACTTGTCTTTTCTACAATTTTTTGGAAAAAGGCAAAACATTTTAATTTGACTTTCTATGCTCACAAAACCAGGTTCTGTTGCCTATTTTGAAAGCGCTATCATTTATAATTCAAAGTAGACCTGCGCAGATGAGGACAAGGTACTTATTATATTCACCCTGAACCTGGGGAGTCTTAAAAGCAGGCAGTCTATCAGATCAGAGCACACTGAAAAAACGACCTACAAGATTTATTTCATTTTCATTTTGAAAGTGTTTGCACAGTTTTTCTAAGTACATTTTGAGGGTATAAAATTAAGTAAAAACTTCATGACATAATATTGATTAAAGTGAAAGTGAGTAAATTTAAATTAAGCATTTCAATTTATACAGTAACATTTATTTACAAATCTGCACACATTTAAAAAAAAAAAAAAGAAGTACAATTTAAATGAACATTTTATTAGACTATTTATCCTATTGAACATATGATTTTTCATGGACTACATGATGTACAGAAGTCTTCCACAGGGAACCTTAATACATTTCAGAATTTTGCTTTAATTCTGCTTCTTCTTCTTCTTTATTCCTTTTTTTTTTTTTTTTTTTTTAAAGCATAAGTGATATTAATGTTATTTAGCCTAATCCTTGTTCTTGGGCTTCAGTGCAATGACTATATAAAAGCTTTTTATTTATTTTTTTAATTTTGCATTTCACTATTTTTCTCACATGGTATAAATTGGCCTTTATTCATGATTTATATATCAAGAAAGGAGGTACCTTGCAAGCGGATCACCATATTTGTGAGTACTTGGCATGAAAAAGGTTGAAACCCCTGGTCTGTAAGACAACCTTGCATTACTGGCAATAGAAACTTTAACACTTGTGCGACCTTCGGGACATTTTTGTCTTTTTCGTTCATTTTGGGTGTGTTAATGCCAACAGCAAAAATTTAGCCAAAGGTGTGTATTTTTTGTGGAATTTTGATATTTCAACCTCAAATCAAATCAAATCAAATCCTTTTATTGTCACTCAACCATATACACAAGTGCAACAGTGGGTGAAAGTCTTGGGTGCAGTTCCAAGCAACATAGCAGTATGACAATTACAATAAACATCTGATTTTCACATAACACAGTTTACACATCATTACACAACACAATATACAATATACACTTAATAATATACAATATACAGTATACACAAAATCAGAAGACTGTATAAAAAATAATATGCAATATACAGTATAAACAAAATATGAAGACTGTGTAAAAATAATATACAGTATACACAAAATAAAAAGACTGTATACAATAAAAATACACTGTGTATGATATTATGCTTTCATTGCAGAGTCCTGGCTTCAAAATGTACATTTGTAATATTTTCCACCAGATGGCGCCATTTTCTTCCTGTTTAGCCTATGGAGCAAACACATGCTTTCTTCCTATTTTCTGTTTGCTGTATTATAGAGCACTGCAGGCCAATTGAATAAATGATGCAGCTAAAATTGTGTGGGTGTGTTGGTATGGATGTCAGAGAGTGATTTGTATGTGTGAGAAATGTGTGTGCCTGTGTGTGTGTAAAAAACAACAGTGGCATTGTGTAAACAAACTGGCATTTAAAGGGTTGCACAAAAAATTATAATGCATCAAAATCAATGCTGTTGCTAATCACTGACATATCCCAGACTGTGAAAATCCACAAAAAAAAAAAACAAAAAAACCAAAAAAAAACAAAAAAAAATTCCCATAGCATTTAGTATATGGAAAATAATAGTTTTTTTGTTTTTTTCATAAAAAAAAACAACAGTGGCATTATGCAAACAAACTGGCATTTAAAAGGCTAAAATCCTGAAAATGAATTCATATTTGGTAGTTATGATCAGGACTGATGTTGGTTAAAAAATTAACTGATTGAAAGTGGAAAATAATATTTATTTATATTATTATTATGGCAGTTTGGCCATTGACGTTATTGACGTGGACATTTTTGTCCTCGAAGGACCTCTGAGTAACTTTTTATATTGACACATGAGGGTTAATCCAAATTGCACAGGAAGACCTGAACACTTGGTACACAAAACACAATGATGGTAACAATCAACAGAAAAACAAATTGATCATGAATGGGAAACTCTGAGTAGAAAATGAACTTTAAACTTCACAAACAAGAAGTTACCAAACTTAACCAAAAAAATCAACAATAACAGTGAAACCATGTAAGCTTATTAATTATTCAAGCCCGGTGTATGCTGGGAACACCAACAAAGGTTAAACAAAATGTATTTTTATTTTATTTACCAGTGAAATTTACTCAAATTAGCAAATACATATAACAAGTTTTTCTACTTTAGGACTGATATATGATGACGCTTTGTAAAGATAACAGAAATACCAAATAATAATTTGTGACGAACATGTATAAATAATAGAATTATGTGACAAGGGGCGGCCCATGAGTGTGCACGGCCAGCCCCCAATTGGGCTAATCAGCCAAGGAAAGGGATAAAGCCAGCCAGATGCGGCAGTTGGAGAAAGAGCCACATGCAGCTGCCGCATGCGTGCTTGGCTGATTAGCCTGACTGGGGGCTGGCCATGTGCATTTCTTTCCATAAGAACAAAATCTGTACATTATTCCAAACTTTTGGCCACCAGTGTATATAAATTTCATATATATATATATATATATATATATATATATATATATATATATATATAATTACCAGGATAGGTTGTTTATTCCTCAGTATGTTACAGCCTGCTGCAGCACAACCAAGGTTGGCCCCAAAACACCAGAATTGAGACTGAGTATAAAGAATGTCAGCAACTGTGTTAAAAACTCAACTAAGACAGCCAGTGGAAATTCACAAAATGTAAAAGAATGTAAATTAGGTTGTTATAGTTTTGCTTTGGCTATCTTTTATTTTTTTATCCTCTGTGCTGATGGGAAATGGTGCACGAAGGCAAACATGGAGTATTAGGTGACAGACCAGTTATGGGAACAGAAGCAAAGGTCATCTTCCACTTATCTGACTCAATGTCCAGGTACATATCATTAAGGGTGCCTTCTGAATCATGATGTATCCAAAAGATCTCTCATGCTGGCCAGGTATGTATGGTTTCCTTGGTGATCTAGACCAGAATAAGACATATTAATGACACTTATTGTTATTGAGAGAACTTCTTTTCATCCATATATGGCACTTAATTTATTTGTGCATCTAATGAAATTAAGTCAAGTTAAATGAATGATTTACAAATCAGGGCCCAAATTTCCATAAACCACTTGTGGAAACTCAGTTCATCAGATATAATCTAATCTTGTACCATAGCATATGACAAGATAGTGTTGCAATGTAGATGCAAAATAGACATTGTGAAAGCAAATGAAATTCTGGACAATCCCGGTGCTGGTCCCAAGCTAGGTCTGGTATGCATTTTGAGGAACTCAAACACTGAGTCATATACTCTCCAATGATTCTCATGCGATTGCCAATAAAAATTAATTGTTTGTTCCAAAAATATAATTTGATCCATACATATGTAAAACTGTATAACAGACAGAGATATGAAACCAGACAATATTTTATCATTATTGTGGAACAAAACACATTTAATTTAACTGTACAAAAGCATGAAATATTTATTCAGATAAGATTATTCATTTCTAATATGAACAAATGGTTGTACACAGTTTGATCTAGAATACTGAAACAATACTGCCCTACAAAGCCAAGATGCCAAATCAAAATTGAGTTATGACTGTAATCGAGTCTCTTAGACTATGATCTGTCTTTCGGCTCAGCAATGCTCAGATTCAGAGAAATGTGAGTTTGAAAATGTGATCAAAATATTTTGAAGCCAATTTTCTCAGTTTCAGTGTTGGTATAGTTACAGTGTTTTGGATTTGTAGGGCAGAACTGGAAAGTGTAAAAATTAGATCCAGTCAATTCAAGCTGCAGATGACCGTACGTAACCTGTCTGTAATCTTATTTTCTGGAGGAAAGGTCAACTCATCTTATCACTTTGTACACTGCGGCTGCCCCACTCCAGCTGTTGCCATGTGCTGCCAACCACTGTCAGCTCCTTCCACAGAAAGTAATGAAATATTTCTGCATTTTAAGCAGATAGTGGAGACAGTGATGGAATAATGGAAAACAATATTCAGGAACTGTTGGAACATATGCTCTACACTTGTTACCAATAATAATAAAAGAAGGATTAGAAATAGCTGCTAATGTTGTTGCCCCAAATTTAAATCTATTATAGTTTAATTTTGCAATCGACAATATAGCAATTTCCCACAGTTTACTGTTCATAGACTACTATTGTTGATAGATCAATATTTAAATAATTTTTTACTATAAATCTCCACTTTCACTTTCAAAATATGAAAGAATGTGAAAGTGAAAGTAAAGATTTATAGTAAAAAAGGATTTAAATATTGATCTGTTTCTCACCCACGCTTATCATATCTCTTCTGAAGATATGGATTAAACCACTGGAGTCATATGGATTAATTTTATGCTGCATTTATGTTCTTTTTGGAGCTTCAAAGTTTTGGTCACCATTCACTTGCATTGTATGGACCTACAGAGCTGAAATATTCTTCTAAAAATCTTTGTTTGTGTTCTTCAAAAGAATTTAAGTCATACACATCTAGGATGGCATGAGGGTGAGTAAATGATGAGAGAATTTTCATTTTTGGGTGAACAATTCCTTAAAAGAAGTTTAAAAAGTTTGATGAGCTGATTAGTAAATTTCCTGTAGGTTGCTATCAAGAGGTAGGCGTACAGTTTTGTTTCCCAGAGAAGGGGGTCATTCCTCAGCTCTTAGCTCAGAGTAGCCTGCAGGGAAAATACCTGCTACCTTCAGTGTACACTCTGACTGTTTCACGTCATAAAAGAGGAGTGAGGACTGATTCTTTCTAGAAGAAAATATAGATGCCAGATTAATGTGAACCACAAAAATTAGAGTAAAAACAATAAGACCTAAACTATAGGTGAACTAATAAAGAAGCACAACTTGCTGACTTAGTAAGTGCGTGACAGACATGTCAATGCTGTTTCATCAGATTTAAGGGGAAAGTTCAGGCCTCAAGGTTAAAGGAGTTATAAGCTTGCATTGTTTATAAGAGCAAAGCAAAACAGCCTCCTACAGATCTTGTGAAGACTTTGAAATCTTTTTTCACTGTTCTAAAAATATTTGAACATCTGTCAATGAGAGAGTCGGCACCTTTCTGAATATTCCATGAATAAAATAGCTGAAGATCACACATAAACACATAAAGTGCAAGTGCATATTGAATGTTCCACTGAAATGTTAGAGATAAAGTTGGGCCAAGAACCATACTGCATACTCTTGTGAATTCAGGGCCAAGTACCTTGAGAAAATAAAACCTAAAAAATGACAAAGCCTAAGTTACAGAATAATAGAATAAATAATTATTTGCCATCAGTATTTACAGGATTCAGCTGGGGAACTGTGCAATCTATGAATAATGTGTTTAAAGAGAAGAGGGTTTGGAACATTACTAGTATAATTAATTATAATTATTATATTATTAATATACAGGATCTGAGACCACTAATTAAAATTATTCTATTTAACATTTCTTTATATGGGTCAATGATGTGATGCTCATTTTTTGTTTTTGTTTTTGTTACTCAAAAACACATTAAAAATGCTGATTCATACAAAAAAACTACTTGTCTACATCTCACATTTCTCCTCTGTGTTTTACACAGATTATTGCATCCATCTCAAACCTCTGCTAATCAGGAAGCACCACAACAAAAGCAAACATTTGCGTGAGGGATTCACATCGATCCTAAACCCTCGCAGCTCAAGAACAAACATAACAACAACAAACAATTGCGGTAAGTCATGGCATCCGCTCATGTTATTCTTTCCTGCATTGCATGCCGCATGTTTACTATAGCTTCTTCCATCAGCATTGAGGGATTTACATGTGATAAATGTAAGGAATTAGTCAGGCTGACAGAGAAGGTTAATGAGTTAGAGACACACATCTGAACACAAGTGGAGGTCAGTGAGAAAGAGAAGCCGGTAGATACTGTTTCGGATAGCTGTAGAGCACCCGCAGCAGGGCATTTGGGTGAAGTCTCGGCAGCATACTCACTCAGCAAAGCGACACCACTCTCCCGTTCCTGTTAGGGTTTCCAATCGATTCTCCCCACTCAGTGATACCCCCACTGAGAATCACGTTGAAAACACCCTTTATGAGAGATTCTATTGTAAGAAACATGGAAATAGGGACTCCAGCCACTAATGTTAAATGCATTTCAGGGGCTCGGGCGTCTGACATCAGATCAGATTTACAAGTGCTGGCTAATGCTAAATGTAGATTTTCTAAAATTGTTATTCATGTCAGCACTAACGATGTCTGGCTTCGCCAGTCAGAGATCACTAGAGATAATGTTAAAGAGGTGTGTGAACTTGCAAAAACGATGTCAGACACTGTAATATGCTCATGCCCCCTCCCTGCTCATTGTGGTGACGAGGTTTATAATAGATTAGTGTCACTGAATTGCTGGATGTCTGAGTGGTGTCTGGAGAATAGCTTAAGATGTACAGACAATTGGAAGAGTTTTTGGGGTAGACCTGACCTGCTACATAGAGATGGACCCTATCCCTCCAGGGAAGGTGCCGCTCTCCTCTTTAGTAATTTGGCTCATAGTCTTAATAGTGATAATATTTGACTAACTGGGGCCCAGATCAGGAAGCAGACAAATTGGCTAATCCAAACATCTGCTAGCTGCCTTGAGACTTCACACAGGTTACATAAACTACAACACATAGAGATTGTATCACCTAGATATCACTTATGGGGCTTTTCCACTGCACGGTATGGCTCGACGACTCTGCTCGCTTTTTGGGGGTTTTCCACTGTGGATAGTACCTGGTACTTTTTTTAGTACCACCTCGGTCGAGGTTCCAAGCGAGCCGAGCCGATACTAAATGTGACGTCAAAACCCTGCAGATTACTGATTGGTCAGAGAGAACCTATAAGCTAGATGGCAGGTTAGCATACCCTCGTGCGTCGTCATTGAGCTAACACAGTGATGTCCTCATCTGCGCTTTGGTGTATGATGTCTCAAACTGCTCTCAGCCTCTTTTGAAACAAAGTTTGTCGTCTTGCTGTGAAAAACAGCCACATACCGAGAATCAAGAACACCATTCCTTCGATATCCTCCATTGCTCCTTTGTTGTGTGTTTGTGTCACGTTTAAGATGATGTCATGGCAGTAGAGGCGGCACAACTATGATGATCAGCCTGTAATCCCACCCACGTTGAGGTTGCACTAAACCGCAGTGGAAAAGCAAGTTCAGAAAAGTAAAGCGAGTCGAGTCGAGTTGAACTGTAACGTGCAGTGGAAAAGTGCCAATAGAGTCTGTGTCTGTTCCCCGATCTACCAAACACAAACCCCTCACTAAATCATTTATAAAAATTTGAAAAGGTAAAACTTGAAAGTATTTAAGATAAACATCATATGAAGGTAGGGCTACTAAACATTAAATCTCTTTCAACCAAAGCACTAATTGTAAATTAAATTATTACAGATTATAGTTTGGAAACCTGGCTTAAACCGGATGAATGTATTAGTTTAAATGAATCTACTCCCCCAGGTTATTGTTATAAACTTGAGCCTCGTCTGAAGGGTCGAGGAGGTGTTGCTGCAATTTACAGTGACGTTTTTGGTGTTACTCAGAAGACAGGATATAAGCTTAATGTGACACCGTTAGATACAAATAAAAAATCTCTGTCATCTTTTGCTCTTGCTACAGCATATAGACCACCCAGGCCGTATTCTGATTTCCTTGGTGAATTTGCTAATTTTTTATCAGATCTAGTAGTTACTGTGGATAGAGCTTTAATTGATGGTGACTTCAACATTCACATAGATAATGAAAATTACACATTGGGATTAGCATTTATCGATTTTCTCAACTCTCTTGGAGTCAGACAAAATGTGACAGGACCAACTCATCGCCATAATCATATGCTAGATTTAATTCTGTCACATGGTGTTGATGTTGATACTATAGAAATTCTGCCGCAGAGCGATCACATCTCAGATCATTATCTCGTCACTTGTGTGCTGCGATCAGCTAATGTTACTCAGTCTACACCACGCTATCGTTCAGGTAGAACTATTCTTTCATCCGCTAAAGATAGCGTCATTAATAATCTTCCAGATTTATCTCATATACTCAGTAAACCAAAAAGTCTAGAAGAACTTGATGTAATACCAGAAAATATAGTCTTCTCTAGCACTCTTGATAGTGTCGCCCCCCTTCGATTAAAGAAAATTAAAGAAAGCCCCACACCATGGTACAATGATCACACTCATGCTCTCAAGAGAGCAGCTCGGAAAATGGAGCGCAAGTGGAAGAATACAAAATTAGAGGTTTTTGTGGTTCATGCATGGATAGTGTCTGTAGCTACACGCAGGCACTAAAAGCTGCCAGGTCAGCATATTTTAGCAAACTCATAGAAAATAACCACAACAATCCTAGGTGTTTATTCAGTACTATGGCTAAATTGGTTAGAAATAAAGCCCCGACTGAACCAGATATTCTGTTGCAGTACAATAATAATGACTTCATGAATTTCTTTATATTATTAACTCCTTGTTATCCTTAGGACATGTCCCAAGAAACCATTTCAAATCTCCTATTTATGTAAAACATACTAGAAAAGGTAGAGTCCTCCCAACTACTGTATGTTCATTTCTACAGAGAAAGAGTATTTATGAACAGTTTCAGTAAGGATTTAGACCCCATCACAGTACAGAGACTGTACTTATCAGTGTTATAAATGACTTGCTGTTATTATCTGATCAAGGCTGCATTTCACTTCTAGAGCTTTTAGATCTTAGTGTAGCCTTTGACACCATAGATCACGACATTCTCTTGAATAGGCTTGAGAATTATGTTGGCATTTGTGGATTTGCATTAGCATGATTTAGGTCCTATTTAGCAGACCGCTACCACTTTGTCTGTGTAAATGAGGAATCTTCAGATCAAACAAAAGTTAAGTATGGAGTGCCACAGGGATCCGTTTTAGGGCCTCTGCTTTTCTCCTTGTATATGCTTACCCTGGGAGATATTATCAGGAAATGTAGAATACGTTTCCGCTGTTATACCGACAGTACCCAACTTTTTATTTCTTCGAAACCCGACGAAATTTCACAATTCTCCAAATTAGCAGAGTGTATCAATGAAATCAAAGATTGGATGGCCAGAAATTTCCTTCTATTCAATTGTGACAAAACAGAGGTACTAATTATTGGACCAAAAACCTCTAAAAATAAGCCGCTAAAATATAATTTGACACTCGATGGATGTACTGTTACATTGTCTTCTACAGCGAAGAACTTAGGTGTTATATTTGATACCAGTCTGTCCTTTGAAAATAACAGATTATTTTCAAAACAGTCCTTTTGAAAATTCTCAGATTTTCAATGTAGTCCATTGTATTATTAAAGGTGCACTCACTAACTTTTGTCTTTGTGTCATCTTGGACTTACACTGACACCTAGTGGTTTGGATGCAGCATCATTTCAAATCAATAGTTTTCAGTTTCAGATGCCATTGTAGAAATGTAGTATTCACAGTCAGTCATGATTACTTTAATCAATGAGTGAAAGTGTCAAATAACAGGACGGTTACTGAGATTAAGTGAGTAGTATTCAGCTGGTCATGTGATTCTAACATGGCAGCCCCCATGTGCGGACCCTCTCCATGTAGAATAAAACAGCTTTTATAAGGTTACTGATATGACTGGAGTCTTCAATTTAATGTGATTTCCTACATATACTGCAAACTTACAATTCATGTCTTTAGGAGTTCAACTTTTTTAATGATGACAAAATTACTGAGCACCTTAACATTAGCATACAGTACATGATACTTAAAATTAAATGGTTTCTATATAGTATATTTGATATTTAATAAGATATATAAAATTGTCTACTTTTGTCGTTTGCTGGTATTATTGATAAGTGAAATCAATGAAATAATGAAAGTCTGTCAGTAAGAAAGGTCTATTACTAGTTATACTGCATCTGTTGTGTGCAAGCTCCCTCTAGTGTACAAGTGCTTCAAAGCACAGTACATTTTTACATTAAAATCGCTTATGTTGTTTACTGTAAACTGGGTGGAATCCCTTTCTCTCAGTCTTTCTATTTTTCTTTCTTTTTTCCTCTATCTCTCCCTGTGACACACGCAAACACACACAATAACTCAGTATCCTCACTCTCTCCCTGGTACTACAGAGAACAATGGAACAATGCTTCTGTTCTGTGCTGCAGGCTGGCATCTCTGAGCTGTGGCTCGACCCCGCATAGAGAGCTGGAATGCTGCACACCGCGGAAGATGAGCGAGGTGAGACGGTCAACATCAAGCTCCTATCGGCCGAGGTCCAGCTGGATAAAGGTGAAAATGATATTAATGAGCTTTAAATGACTAATAAGTTTAGCTCAGCCAAAGTAGCTGAAGAAAAATTAAAAGTGTCACTTTTAAGAATAAATAGAGCCTAAAAAGAATACACAAGGACTTTCTTAGTAAAATATTTCTTCACTATTGTTTTCTTAAGATATCTCGAACAGCCTGCTTTAGGCTATAGATAGCTTAGGGATATAGTTTGAACTGTTTTCAGGAGTTCTTAAAATTTTAATTTTACTTTGTTTTCGTGTTACTGAATGGTGCTTAAAGACATTAAGAATTACTCAGAAATATCCCATTAAAGTATTAAGTGTCTTAACTTTTCAATCCAATTGTTTTGCTAATATGTACAATGGGGCTGAAGGCCCCGGGTTGAAAGGCACTTTAAATGTTTTTTTCTTCTTAAAACACTAAATAGCAGCACAAATTCCCACAGCACTTTCCGAAACACCTGTTTGTCACTAGGCACTGGAAAAATGTTCCTGATCATGAGGTCATTGTGCAATATTGAGGTTATTTGATCTAATATTTAATCAATTTTAAAATGTTGCAATTTTAAATGTAGCTAATGAGATCCATGAAATTATCACATTTATTTTGAGACAAAATACTTATTTATCACTTTCAGTTTTCTTCAAGGTGGTTAAATCAAATGTTTTTTTTTTGTTTTGTTTTTTTCAATAACTGTCCAATAAGTGAAAGATTTTTTTGTTGTTGTGGTGAAGTACATATAGCAGAAAAGATTAAGTACTTTCTACTTTGAATAATTTAGTTTAAGCGTGAACTTGAAAATATTAAGTAAATTCTACATTTGTACTCAATTCAAACATGTAAAAATTAATGCTCTAGCTTATAAGTAAATATTATTCATGATCGTTATCTTTACAACGCATCATCATGTATCAATCCTAAAGTAGAAAACCTTGTCATATTTACTCGCTTTTTTGAGTAAATTACAGTTGAATAAAATAAGTCAATTTTACTTAATTTTTCAAAGCTGGTGTTCCCAGCATACCCAGGTTTGAATAATTAATGAGCTTGCATGGTTTCACTGTCTGCAAGTTTATTTACACTGTTTTTTATTTTGTTCTTATGTTTTGTTACATCTTGTTTTGTGTAGTCTGAAGTTTATTTTCTTCTCAAAATTACCTGTTCATGATCCAAAAATTGTCTGTTGATTGTCACCGTCATCGTGTTTTGTGCACATGCGCAGCTCTGCATCTTACTGATTTTAACAGTAATGCAAGGTGATGTTGTTTAATAGACTACAAAGCATGCGTTGAGCTTCTCAGTGGAAGATGTTCGTTTGTCATGTGGTGCATAATTAAATGAGTGTCAATAAGGAAAGTTCAAAATGGGTAATGTTCTAATGAAATTTTTATTAAAATTTTGCTAAGTTAATTTAATTACCATGTTTGTCAGATTTGTAAAAGTTACTGTATTAACTGAAATGTTTAAGTTCAATTTACTCACTCACTTTTGTGAAGTAGATTTACTTGAAAATTAAGTACACTTTATTAGTCATTTTTTTTTAAATACATTTGTTATGAAGAATGTTCAAAGAGGCCTCACAATGACTGATGCAATCACAATGGAGATTCATTTGTTTATAGAATACTTGAGATGTTATGAAATGCCAAATGTGATTAACAGTAATTTACCAGGAAATTGAGCACCCTTTCCTAAACTGGTTATTTTGAAGCGTTATCTTAATTTGTTTCTCAAAAAAGCATCTTGGTGTCTCAAAAGTATTTGCACAAGTTGACAAATTTTGCCCTAGAACTACTGCCCCTATATCGACACTGTATCAGTATTACATCCCAGAGGTTTTTAATGCCAAGTGTGGGGTAAAAGTCCCCCTCACCACCATTTAATTTTTATTTTGAATCAAAACAACCTTCTGATGTTGTTTCTTTTTACTCAGATTTTAATATTCAATAAAAATACATTTATAGTCTTGATACACTGCAATCAGTAAAAAAAATAAATAAAGAATTTTCCTACCTTGGCCCCATTGTATCCTAGCAACCCGTGGTCTCACACTTTTGGACCCCATTGTTGCCAATCCTATAAACCAAAATAAGGTAAATTCACTAGAAAATACTGACTATGAATCACGTTCTATTTTAGTTCAGTATTATTATTATGTTTAACCTATTGTTTACAACCTGCTATCTTCTAACCTAACTTAAAATACTGACTCACACTCAACTCGAATGAATAATAGGCTATAAAACTGTAAAATGAACTACAGAAA
Source organism: Myxocyprinus asiaticus (assembly GCF_019703515.2). NCBI lineage: Eukaryota > Metazoa > Chordata > Actinopteri > Cypriniformes > Catostomidae > Myxocyprinus > Myxocyprinus asiaticus. The sequence continues at coordinate 37,938,398 of NC_059365.1, read as the reverse complement.
GCTGAAAGGGACTTCAAAACTATAAAATAGCATTTTAAAGAACATAATGTTAAAAGTACACAACTTCTGATCTTTGAGTGTATCTGAAGCTGAGACCAAAGTTAGTGGGACCATTTAGTTTTAGTTTCAGTAATATTTAAAGATAAATATGATGCAAGCGACATGTCACAGATGTAACAATTAAACTTTTGCAATGAAGTGTATTATTTTATTATGTATTATTATATCATCAGTCTCTGTGCTATAGGGTCTCTGAGGGTTAACTGTTTAGCAATTAGCAATACATTTATAAATATGATTTTACAGCACTAGGCCTTTGTTATTAAAGCTGTAATAACAAATCTTAACAACAAATTTCACAATGCAACTATGCACAATTAAACATTTGCTGTTCTTGCTTTGGGTTTTTGCAGTAAGTTTGACAAGCGTTCCAGGATGTCAAAAAGAATTGGCGACTGGGGTCCTGGGTAGCTCAGCGAGTATTGATGCTGACTACCACACCTGGAGTCGTGAGTTCGAATCCAGGGCGTGCTGAGTGACTCCAGCCTGGTCTCCTAAGCAACCAAATTGGCCTGGTTGCTAGGGAGGGTAGAGTCACATGGGATAACCTCCTCGTGGTCGCTATTAGTGGTTCTCGCTCTCGGTGGGGCGTGTGGTGAGTTGTGCGTGGATGCCGCGGAGAATAACGTGAAGCCTCCACACGTGCTATGTCTCGGCGGTAACGCGCTCAACAAGCCACGTGATAAGATGCGCAGATTGACGGTCTCAGACGCGAAGTCAACTGAGATTCGTCTTCCGCCACCCAGATTGAGGCGAGTCACTACGCCACTACGAGGACTTAGAGCACACTGGGAATTCAAAATGGGGGAGAAAAGGGGAGAAAAATCCACACACACACACAAAAGAACTGGCGACTATCCACATTTTTATTTTAGATTTAATAATTATTATTCTACTGAACCAGGGAGCCGAGCCAGCTAGGGAACCTGAGGAAACTTCCAACCAAGGATGCCTAAAGATGACTTAAAACTGTTTAAAATAGCTCTATTAAAATGCGATAACTTTATTTTAATGCTGAAATGAGCTAAAACCACGATGTAGGCCTCCAACACATCAAATAACTGTCCCTAAACCATCTGGAATCATGAAATGAATGGTTATAGTATTTTAATCTATTAGCATTCCTAGTTTCAGGGGCTTTGTATATTGTCTTGCCTCGGAGTCCAAATGTTTGTGGTTAAGCGCTCCAGTCAGCAGCACAAGGCTTTAAACTTCCCGGGCTCCTCCAGTGTCCCAACATTCCCCTCTGGATCCTCCCCATCCAGCTCGCTCAGTGACTGGACGGCTGCGGTTCTTTTCCGGCTACACCTGCTCAAGCCACCAGGAAGTGCTGGGAGATAAATCCTAAAGTAATAATCCCTTTTACCTGGAGCGAGAGGACCGAACAAACATTATTATGCAGTGTATCCGGGGAAAGCCCTCCTTTTAGCTTCATGTGATCGATGCGTCTTTTCAGTGTGTGACACTCGATTAATGCAGGGTCAAAAATACACCGTCAACTCCCTGCAAGTTGGGGTTATTGTTTTCCTGCGGTGTAGCGTTTAGTTTTTTGCGATCCTAACCTCTCTCCGGCAATGGGATGCTGTGGAAGCACAGAGGTAAACCAGGATGTTGATACAATGTATTGAATCGCTCGCGCGAATGTGTCGATACATTGTTTGGAATGTTTATTACATTGTTTCGATCGCTGTGATACATTGTTGCACGGCTGATTGCATTTGATGGGCCAGTGAAGAGCTGCACTGTCGCTTGCACTACATGTAATCCTATTATTATGTTCTATGCGCTCGCTCAAAACAATGCATGCATTTGACCCGACCGATTATATGATGCTTTGTTCTTTGCATCAGAATACAAACCAGCGCTCTCGTGCACATAATCAATATTCCCGCTTTGCAGTGTGTTAGTAAACATGAGCTAGGGGTGCGTTGTCCTACTGCCAGTATGAGATATGTCTCACTTCAGTTGTCATCACTATGTAACGAGATTTCACCGATAATTGCATATTTATTGGGGTTGTTGCTTTTAATGTGAATAGATTTTTCAAGGTAGGGCTACATGGTCTTGTTTTGACATCAGTTTCATTTGTGCAGCCTTGTTTGAGGGGTGCTTAACATGTTCATGATGTTTATCTGTTTTGTAAAAGCATATTATTTGAATCGAATGATGATTTTTGTATTCCAGAGGACAAAAAGAGAATGGAAACCACTGGAGGACCGAAGCTGCACGGATCTGCCGTGGTTCCTGTTATTCACATTGTTCTGTGTAGGAATGGTAAGCCAACAATTGTCATTATTCATAAGTCTATTGTCAGTTATTGCCCCTATTAGAAGCATAAAAAACAAAGCTGTTATATCAATTTTGAATAAATCATACACAGAAGCAGTAATGTACATATCTCTGATTGGTTAAAATGATCAAGCACTGCAGTAAAATCACAAGTTAAATAGAGAACTAAATGGAGAATTTTGACGCAGCATGAGTAGACTGCTATAATTGACACTTTTCACGATTAGTTAATTGTGGCAGTTGTAACTGTAATCTCGATTATTTATTCGATTAATTGTGCAGCCTTAACACACACTTAAAGATATTGTGGAACTGCTTGTAATTACACATTATTATTGCAACAGTAATTAATTCTAATAACATATATAAGATATAGGGGAGACTGGGGCTAGTTGTCACATTTTTACTCCAGTATATATATTTCTCATAGTTTGTTTATTTTTTAAAGTAAATTTCTGCGTAGCCACATACATTAAACTCTAGGCTACAAAACAACTGTTGAACAATTTCACCAATACTGCCCAGTAAAAAAAGCTACTGTTCACTGAACACATATTTGTTGACCTTTTGTGACAACTAGCCCCAGTCTCCCCATAATATGGATACTACAATGTAATGTGCTACCATACAAATTCATTCTACACTGATTTCAGTATTTTTTCGAACCACCGATCGTATATATTTTATATACATATATATGCATATATATATATATATATATATATATATATATATATATATATATATATATATAAATAAAATGGATATATAATATATATATATACACACACACACATACACACACACACATACATACATATATATATATATATATATATATATATATATATATATATATATATATATATATATATATATACATATATATATACACATACATACATATACATACATACATACATACATATATATATATATATATATATATATATATATATATATATATATATATATACACACATACATACATATATATATATATATATATATATATATATATATATATATATATATATATACACACATACATACATATATATATATATATATATATATATATATATATATATATATATATATAATTTTTTGCTTGAAGAAATCATTCTATATAGGGCTGAACGATTAACCGAAATAAAACCGAAATCGCGATATGACCCAGTGCGATTTTCAAACCGCGAGGGCTGTGATTTAAATAAACAAATACTGTAGTCTCAACGCGCTGCCCGCTGTGCTGCGCCTTTGTGCACGGCTGTTTTGTCTGTAGTGTGTAGTGCTTTCTTAAATACATGTAAAAGGGATCATTGTATTACACATGTGGTTTCAGAGTGGTTCTGTGCTCCATACATACAAACTCTTATCTGCTGCCCTGAGTGACAGATGTGCTCTGAGTTCAGTTAGGTGTGCTAATGTGCACTGAGCGCATTATTTAAAGCGCCCCAGTTTTACTTTAATTGCACATTTGCGTAATTTCACATACCACATTGTTTGGCCGCTACAGTTTACTATACACATTTAAAATAACCCCATGAGAGCTGATTTTTGTTGACAGCAAGGCAGATGAGAGCATTTCACATTAGAGCATTAAAAGGCTGTTGTCAACTCAACTTCAAACAACAGAAACTTCTGTCCCTTCAGTTTTCAGAATAAAAGCTTCCACCGAAATAAAGGCTTTAGGGTTTACCGGGACTACATAGTAAGTTAAGAAATTATTAAAGAAATAAATTACTATTAAATAATAATAATGATAATAAATTATTATAGTAATAATTATAATTATTATTATACAATAATATATTTCTATAACAATGTCTTAACGTTATTATTACTGCAATAATATACAATTCAAGTTGACTGGGTTTCAAAAAAATTATTATGAAAAGAGATTGTGATGCACTAGAATGATCTAGAACATTATTTCCAGTTGGCAGTAAAGCATGGGCAAAACATGGTTTCATATTGGTTAAAAGGAATCATACATGTTTTTTGTTTTATGTTTATCATATCGCAGTTCAAATAGCAATTGCAATTTTTTTTTAAATAATCGCAGTTAGATTTCTTGTCCAAATCGTTCAGCCCTAATTCTAGTAAGGTAACTGTCACCATGGTCTGTTTAATTGCTTAAGACAAATGAAAAGTTATTGGTATTGCAAATGAATAAATAAGTGAGGAATGGTCATTAAATGTATTTTGTGTTATTATTTTAAATGGCTCTTTTATTTGAAATGCCTCTTTTGCCCACGGTTAATATCAGGGAATTATAAAATGGTGTTTTCTATGCCCAAAAATTAATAAAATCTTTACATTTGATATATTTTAATATAACATACGTATATTATATTATATGTATTTTCTTGTTATGCTTTGTTCTAAAATACTTTATTTCATCAGCTAGATTTTGCTTTTGTCTAGCGTAAAACTTGCCAGTAAACCATAGTGGTGTCCGACTTTGAATTAGTTTTCGACCGATATATCACAGAGACCGATAAATCGGCTGATAATTGGTATTTTTAAATGATCAGTATTGGCCGATAAATTTGCCCATTTGGCCGATTTGTTTCTTAAGCCGGGACGGTGCAACCGTCTCATTTAAATGGTCCCGCATATCAGACGCATATGAGCTCATTATGTTTACGTGCTTACGTGTTTCATTCTCCGTCTCTCTCCTCAACAGTTCCCTGTAATTGTTAACTGTCTTGTCTAATGATAAAAAGGCAAATATCAACAAAACTTCAATCATATATCGTCTGCAAATATGTAGATATCTTATTTTAACAGATTTAACTCACAAACCTTGTGCAAAATCGTTTTCTTCCCTTGGAGCGCTCATATATTTTCCTCTTAAGTGCGTTTTATAATAGCCTGGATTAAAACTGCATCCCTCTGACTTATGATGTTGCACGATGGTCAGTCCGTGACACTCCGAGCAGGCGATCCTGGCCGAGTAAACTGGAAGCGTTCAGTTGATTGTTTCGCTCACTGGATCCGCACAAGAGCGATAGAGCAACTTCAAAGTAAAAGCGCTTCATGTGCGCTATAAATTAATGTCATATTCACTGCGGACTGTATGTACTGTATGTGAATTAGTTTGATTTGGTCTTTTTGTGAGAAAGTGCGATTGCTAATGCGCACATACACTACGTGGTTGCTGGAATACTGTGTGCACTGTTGTTATTGCCTTCTACCTAATGTATTAGAATGTCTTTACATGCAAACAATTACTAAAGTGGGAAGACTAAACAGAAATAAGGAAAAATTCCTATCTACCATCTAAAACACAAGATTTGTCTGTGATTATTTTTACAAAATTACAAAAGATTTGTGTGAAAGATTAAGTAAAAATAATGCTAAATGCTAAAATGTATGTATATGTCATTTACTAATATATTAAATTGTGCAATATATCGGCCTATCGGCCACCCTGCTCTCTGGCATTGGCCTTAAAAAAAACCATATCAGTCGACCTCTACTTTGAATAATTTTTTGAGTCGTTCTTTTTAATGAATCAGTCAAACTGGTTCACAAATTGGTCTGAATTTTTTGATTTTTTCCCCTTTTTCTCCCAATTTGGAATGCCCAATTCCCAATGTGCTTCTAAGTTCTCGTGGTGGCGTAGTGATTCGCCTCAGTCTGGGTGGCGGAGGATGAATCCCAGTTGCCTGCACATCTGAGACCGTCAACCCGTGCATCTTATCACGTGGCTTGTTGAGCGCGTTGCCACGGAGACATAGCGCTTGTGGAGGCTTCACGCCATCCACCGCGGCAACCACGCTCAACTCACCACACGCCCCACCGAGAACAAACCACATTATAGCAACCACGAGGAGTTTACCCCATGTGACTCTACCCTCCCTAGCAACCGGGACAATTTGGTTGCTTAGGAGACCTGGCTGGAGTCACTCAGCATGCCCTGGGATTCGAACTAGCGAGCTAGCGAACTCCAGGGGTGGTAGCCAGCGTATTTTACCACTGAGCTACCCAGGCCCCAAATTTGGTCGATTTTTGAATATATTTTTTAAAACTCTTCATCCAATTATGGCAAACAACTGGAAAAGTCATGGAAATTAAAAAAGTGTGGGAACCCTGATTTTAGTTTGGAACATGCCACATTAAATTTACGTCCGTTAATATTCATGTCTTATGCTAGAATGCCGAAGTTTGCCAAATTATGAAATCCACAGGAATTGCTTGATTTAGTAGCAAAGCCTTGTATAACTATTGTAGGTTTTGATGTATTCTGTTAATTATGTAGCCTTTTCAATTTCCCAAATCATTGCCTGTAGTTATTTTCTTTTTAGCTGACTGCCTATATGATTAATGCTGATTCACTCTTATTTCAGTGTGGAATCTGTGGTTTTACCATCATGACTGGAGGGGCGGCGCGGCTGGTGTTTGGATATGACAGCTATGGGAACACATGCGGCCAGCGCAACGAGGCCATCGAAGGGGTCCGGCTGAGCGGTCTTGACCACACAGACAGAAAGTGAGTTGCCTTTCGCCTGTCTCACCCCTTTTGTTTGTGACCGGCCTGTGTGCAGAAACCTCTTCCCTAATTTTTCTTCCCTCTTTCTCATCCTCTACATTTGCACACATTTTTCCTCTGTCTTGAATGGTCAGCAGTGCTATGAGAGTGCTCAAGCTCTTGCCCTTCGATTATCACATCAATGCGAATGTCAGACGGCTGCCGTTTCACATCGAGAAGGCTGAGCTATGCACATCGAGCCTTGAATAATTCAGTATGGGCACTGTCACAGTGTGTGGCCCTTAATGGGTGCTAGCCTGCAGAAAAGATAGGTATTTCAGGCCATTTAATTTTCATGGCTGTCAAATTACTTTTTGTCGTTCTCCAGTGTGCTTGAACTGAATTAAATAAGAAGCTTTTTAGAGATGTCCTGAGATCTGACTCATCATCGTGACGCAGGACTATGTGCAGCATTCATTTGGTGCAGCATTCAACAGCTTGTCAGAGCAGAAGTGAACATAATAATGGCTTGAAAATGTCTTTCTGTAGCTGTCAGAGAGATGGCTGTGCTGGCAGAGGGCATTCGGTTTACCTCCATATTTAGTGATATTCAGGGGCGGATCTACTGGGGTGGTATCGGGTGGCAACTGCCACCCTAAGAAAAAGCATGTTTGGTCCAAAAAAGTTTGTTCCAAGCATTCGAACCAAGTGTGAAAACAGCCTTTTTCGTAGTGTATGCAGAATCATTAATCTTACAGATTCAGTCTAGTGGCGTTTTCATGTGGGTGCTCTTGATTTTGTGTGATTTAGGTGTTTGTTTTATCTGATTACAATCATATAGCTCTGATTAATTGCTTCATTCACTCATGCTATAAAAGCTTAGGAGATGGATGTGGTAAATACTAGGGCTGGGCGATAGGATGATGTAATTGGATATCGACGATGTCTTACAAAGATCCTGATGCCGATTGTGAACAGATGATGATCGACAATATCGGAAAATGGCAAAACCATGGATCTGGAAAGTCGCCAAATGTATTAAATAGTGGCCAGGGTGTGAAACCTGCCAAATGCGACAAAGTTGAATCCAGTTCGCAAGTTCCTCGTCCAAATGTATTTCACGCGCGGGTAATTTTGCTCATCTACCTGCAACAATGGGGGCGACCTGTCTCAGAGTGACACATGACAAGAAATGCTGTTAGTCACAAAGACTTGAAGAAACACACTTTATTATATTTTTAAGAACAGACAAAAGAAAAGCCGTCACTGCTTGTGTCTGATTCGCTGTTTGTTAAGAGACGTGCAAGCATGTGGAACAAGCGCATGTAAAGAGTTTTCACTCTTTTTGTTCTCTGTTTCATTTGTCTGAAAACTGTTTGCAAGAATAATGTCATCTGTGAAAATGCTGAAAATTATTTCCGATCATCTCAGGAGATGCTGTGAGTTTAGTTCGCTTTATTTTCACGTGGTTAGCATGCACTGTGAACGCAACTCTGCAGGTTCAGTAATTTATATCTTTGTATTAAATAAACAAAGTCGAAAGTAGGGTTGGGAATTGTAAGGAATTTTACGATTCCGGTTCCAATTCCTCTTAACGGTTCCTGTAGCGATTCCAGTAATTCTTTTAGAACTTTTTATAAAGAATTATTTAGAAATGAGAAATGCAATTCTTATTGCATTTACTACCCTCTGCTGTCTGTTACCAAATAATGAGATAATTTCAGATTTGTATGGAGCAGATATAACAAATCAGAAATACATTTAATACAGTTCTTGTAAAAGGTGAGTTTGCAGACTTGTTAGAGACATAAATACAATCCAATAATAGATCCTTACTCTATTTTAAATAAACAAATCTAAACCAACATGAAATGTGGTGGCGCAGTGTATGTGGCAGCCTGTTGCAGCTGCTCTGTGTAGTTTTGTTTTATGTTTTATGTGTTTTAGGGTGTTTTTAGAGTGTTTAAGTAACTACAACACCTATAGAATCAATAATCATTTTGAATGAGGCTAAAATGGACATTAAATTGCTTCGCGACTCCTGAGGGAGACCGAACAGACCGAGCAAACATAACTCCATTGTTTACACCAGAGATCAGCTACTCAAGTTGCGGAAACCGGCAGTGTTTATGGACTAAGAATGGAAATTCCCGGTGAGTTAAAGAAACATACAAGGGAATGCTGAGCAGGGGTGAAGCGTCGGAAGCAGAGAAGGAAGTTTAAACCCACTTTGCCTTCAGTTGTTACTGGAAACGTAAGATGCCTCGCTAATAAGATGGAAAAGTTCACAACTCTGATGAAGAGTCAGTGGGAATATCGCGAGTGCAGTATCATGTGTTTCACAGAGACATGGTTGAATGACTGATCCCGGATGCAAACGTGGCCATTGAGGGCTTTCAAATGGTGCGGGCAGATGGGATACCTAAAGAAAGTGGTAAGAGGAGAGGAAGGGGACTGGCAGTGCTTGTGAACAATAAATGGTGTAATCCAGTGCACATCACAGTCAGTGGTAAGCCTGTGACCATACAATCTACCCTGGGAATTTTCACATGTGATTGTTACTGCAGTGTATGTACCACCTACAGCCGATGCAGCCTTAGTGTGTGATGTTATTCATAACCACGCAACTGGACTACAGACCTTGCATCCACAAGCACTTTTCCTAATAATGGGGGATTTTAATCATGTTTCGCTTGCGTCTGTTCTGCCAACTTTTACCCAGTTTGTAAAATTTCCAACCAGAGACAATAAAACATTGGACCTTTTAAATGTGATGCATACAGTGCCTCTCCACTCCCATCGCTTGGCAAATCTGATCATAATTTGGTTAATTTGCTATGTAGATATAAGCCACTTGTTCAGCACCAGCCAATTATGACCAGAACAGTGAGGAAATGGTCAAATGAGGTGAATGATGCATTAAGGGACTGTTTTGGAATTACAGACTGGAATGTTCTCTGTGATTCTCATGGAGATAATATTGATGAGCTCACTTAATGTGTCACAGGATATATAAATTTCTGTGTGGACAGTGTTTTGCCAAAAAAGACTATGCGCTGCTTCCCAAATAACAAGCCATGGGTCACCAGTGAACTTAAGGCCCTCTTGAATGAGAAGAAATTGGCCTTTAGAGCAGGTGATAAGGAGGCACAGAGAAGGGTGCAGAGGGAGCTGAAGGTGAGAGTTAAAGAGCGAAATGAGACATATAGGAAAAAACTAGAGGACAGGCTTCAGAACAACAATGTGAAAGAGATGTGTAATGGAATGAGAAAGATTTCTAGATATAATATTTTAAGCAGCCAGCAACGAGAACAAGGTCTGGACAGAGCCAATGAGCTGAATTTGTTTTTTGAACGGTTCAGCTCTGATACATCTATTGGCTCTGTACCAACCACTCTGTTACCATCAACTATTCCTTTAGCGATGCCACCTCCCTCCCCCTCTCAAATACTGACATCACATTTACAAATACAATCCATGTATTCCCCCACTCCCCACTCTCCATATGGCCTGTACATTACATCTGACCAGGTGGAGAGGGAATTGAGGAGGCTCCATGCTGGGAAGGCAGCCAGCCCTGATGGCATAAGCTCAAGGGTCCTTAAGGTATGTGCAGAACAGCTGAGTGGAGTGGTGCTGTGGATGTTTAATATGAGCTTGAGTCTGGGAAAGGTTCCGGTCCTCTGGAACACTTCCTGTGTGGTGCCAGTGCCAAAAATTGGGAACTGTAAAGATCTGAATGACTTCTGACCAGTGGCGCTGACATCACATCTGGAGAGGATAGTCTTGCCCCACCTTAAATCCCAGTTTGGCACTTTACTGGTTCCCCTGTAGTTTGCCTACCAGTCACAAGTGGGAGTGGAGGATGCCATCATCTTCTTACTACACAAGGCTTATCTACATTTGGAGAAGCCAAGGAGTATGGTGAGATTTATTTTCTTTGATTTCTCGAGTGCTTTTAATTCTATACAGCCACGCTTACTTCAAGATAAGTTAAGGGCAGCACATGTAGATGTACCTACTGTAACATGGATTACAGACTATCTGACAGGCAGACCGCAATATGTGCGTCTACAGAACTGTATTTCAGATTTGACAGTCAGCAATGTAGGTGTGCCACAGGGGACTGTTTTGGCACTATTTCTATTCACTTTTTACACCTCTGATTTCAAATATATCACAGAGGCATGCCACCTCCAGAAATGTTCTGATGACTCTGTGATCATGGGGTGTATTAGTGAAGGAAAGGATGAGGAGTACAGGAGCCTGGTGGAGAACTTTGTGGACTGGTGTAAATGGAACCACCTCCAGCTTAACACCAATAATACCAAAGAGATGGTGGTTGATTGCAGGCGGGCAAAACCAGCACTGTCTCCTGTCAGTATTCATGGGGAGGACATTCAGATAGTTGCCTCCTATAAACATCTTGGAGTGCACTTGGACAATAAGTTGAGCAGGGCCACCAACACAGACATTGTATATAAAAAAGGCCAGAGCTGACTCTATTTTTTGAGGATGCTGAGATCTTTTGGAGTTTGGGGGGTAATGCTTCATTCTTTCTATGAGTCTGTGGTGGCAGCAGTACTCTTTTATGCTGTTGTGTGTTGGGGGAGCAGCATTAGGGCTGGTGACTTGAACAAACTGATACGAAAAGCCAGCTCTGTTTTGGGGATGACCCCCTAGAGGTGGTGATGGAGAGAAGAATGCTGGCTAAGCTCTCACCCATTACACAGTATTGTTGATGCAGTAAAGAGCATATTTAGTAGGAGATTGATTCCTCCTAGATGTAAGAAAGAACACTACTTTAGGTTCTTTATATCTGCAGCTTTTAGGATGTACAAGAGTACATTGAACTGAACATATTAAGCACAGTGTTTTAATTGTGGATATACTGTGTAAATTGTTATGAATATGTATTTTTTATTAATTTATTTATTTTTTTACCTTTTTTTATATATATATATTGGGTTGTATGCATTGATTAGCACTATTATGAGCAGCAAGGTTGTTGGATATACAGTATATGGAATGACACTGCAGGCCATCATTAAATAAATAGTAACAGTTCCAGAGACAGTTTAGATTGTGTCATGTAGCCTAATGTTGTACTTCAGGCTTGTGAGACTAAAACAGTGCTTATTTAATTTCGAGTTGGACATTCATAACTTGCACATCAATATAAAATCATTGTGGAAGCTTGCAACCGGCTCTGAGTACAGAAGTGTTGGGCATCTTTTCGGAGTAAGCATAACAACTGTGTGTTCAGGAGTTCTGCGCTGGACGTTGTTGGTACCGGAACAAATTCGTTTTCCAGATCAGGAGAAGTTTAAAGAAATGGCTGCCTACATTGAGAACACGTGGGGGCTCCCACAGTGTATTGGTGCTATTGATGGATCACACATTCCCATCATAGCACCACAGGACTATCACTGTGACTATTTCAAAGATAAAGGCTGGCACTCCATCATCCTTCAAGGTGTTGTCGATGGAAAGGGACTTTTCTGGAATGTTTTCACAGGACTGCCTGGAAGCCTTCATGATGCTCGGGTTTTGAGACTGTCCTCACTGTGGGAGTTTGCAAGCAGTGGAAACCACATACCAGCTTACATCAGGAACATTGGTGGGGTGAAGGTTGGCTACTACATCCTAGGAGACTCTGCCTATCCCTTGCAGAACTGGCTCTTAAAATAATTCCCTGACACTGGACGGCTGACAGCAGAACAGCAGGTCTACAACATGAAAATCTGCAGTGCACGTGTAGTGGTTGAAAATGCTTTTGGTAGATTAAAAGGAAGATGGTGTTGCCTTATGAAAAGAAATGACTGTGATGTCAAACTGGTGAAATCTATGGTGCTGACATGCTGTGCATGTCATGGAGAGGCCTATGAGAATGAATGGGATTCACCTTCAGCAGCAGAGCCTGTGGTGGCACTGGCACAGGCTGTAGAGGAGGAGGGCAGGGATGTACATGAGGGTCTGATGCGTTACTTGAATAGCTAAATATTCATGTAGTCCAGGGGTGTCAAACTAAGTTCCTGGAGGGCCGCAGCCCTGCAGAGTTTAGTTCCAGTCCTGCTCTAAAATGCCTCCTTGTAATCTTCAAGCACTCCTGAAGAACTTGATTAGCTGCTTCAGGTGTGTTTAATTAAGGTTGGAGCTAAACTCTGCTGGACTGTGGCCCTCCAGGAACCGAGTTTGACACCCCTGATGAAGTCTGTCCTGTCAAGTGTATTGATCATGAATAAACTTTTGTACTATCTTTCAAAGTATAAATGTCTCCCGTGCATTTTTATCAAACAGGTGTTTATCATTTTAGTATTTATCATTTAGATTTATCATTTGGTATATTACATGCTCATGAAATATGAAATCATTAAGAAAGTACATGTTTGACCAGGGAATGATTATTATTGAACAAAATATACATAAGACACATATAAATACAAAGATTTAAATGTTAAAATGTAAACACAGCAAACTCAGAATGTGCAAATGTACGTAGTGTAAACGTATGTAGTGCAAAAAAGTCCTGGGGCAGAGAGTCCTGTTTTCGCCGACCACTCATCGCCTGCACAAGCTTGCCCATGATGCTGAGGAAGGCTTGATTGAATGCAGCCATTTGTGCATTCTCCTCCGTCCTCAAGGCCACTTCCAGCTCCCTCGCTTGCCGGGCATCATCAATGTCCATCTGCAAACTGTGCTCCCTCTGTGACCGGTTCAGCTCCTGCTGTTGAATGTCGGCCGCGAGCATCTCTCTTAGGGCGGAAAGATGCTGATGTTGGTGCAGGCTCCGTTTCCTCTTGCCTGAACAAAAATGAAGAAAAGATAGAAATGGGAGGTGGTTAACCCTCTTTTTTTCCTTTTATTCTTTTTTTTTTATAAACTAGAGGTTGTTACTGTGACAAACAATTTTTTTGACTACAATACAGCTAACCTGATCACATATCAATCCATTTATGAAAGAACTGTAAATTAATATCCCTTAAATGATCTACAGTTTGAGCTAATCACAAAGTTGCAGTAGCTAGAAATAATGTATTTATGGTGGAATTCATGATATATCCTATATTATTATATATATCCTATATTATTTCAGGCATTCAAACAGTCATGAAGCATTAGGTAAGCTTAGCCTAAAAATATGATTTGTAGCCGTGAGTGTTAGCCATATTTCATACCTGTGACCACACGCTCCAGTGTCATGCTGGTGCTGGAGGTTGGTGGTGTTGGTGGCCGTGCTGGTGTCGATGCTGCTAGCACTGTTGTGAAACTTGAGGCGTCATTACAAGGAGAATGGGCTCTTATTAAAGAACCCTGATCACTCAAGAAATCTGAAACAGAAAGTTTGTACAATTTGCTTGTATTGCACGAATTACTACGACACAAAACAAACAAGCAACAACAACTCAAGAACATTACTGACCATAAACAATAGCACGACCATTAGCTGTTAGCTACTAGCTCATTGTGCTGCATAAAGCAGTTGTTGCATGGTGATTTTACACAAGTGTAACAGTTAAATTGGCCTGGTTGTTTTAGAAGCAAGCTTTCCAGTAGCTGGTCAACTAAATAAAGTGAAGCTTTCGAGCAGAATATAGAGTAAATGTAACAAAACGTACCATCCTCCATCGTGGACTCCAACAACGCAGAGTCCAGGGCACTCTCCCTTCCATTGCTCGCCGGTCTATTGCCATAGATAGCGTCCGTTTGGTCGAACCACTTCCACTTTCTTCTGTTTGAACCACTCCGGCCGTTGTGGTCCTTGATGGTTCTGTAGTTACTTTAACGGTTTTTTAACTTTTCCCTACACTGTTGGTTCGTTTTGCGTCACCCCATCCAGCTCTCGTTGGATCCTCTCCTCGGCTACTAACGAGAGGAACGTCTGCACCTCATTTATTGACCATGGCGTGGTTTTGCGCACAGCCATTTCTTTTTACAATTCGAAAGTCAAATGATACTGCCATCGCTGTTGCTAACTTTAAAACTAGCGGGTTGATGTCCCATGTCGCAAATCCAGTGACGCTGGTAGTGACGATTCTCTCTGACCAGTCAGTGATCTGCTGGGTTTTGACGTCACATTTAGTATCGGCTCAGCTCGCTTGGAACCTCGACCGAGGTGGTACTAAAAAGTACCAGGTACCAGGTACTATCCACAGTGGAAAACCCCCAAAAAGTGAGCAGAGTCGAGCTGTACCGTGCAGTGGAAAAGCCCCATAAGATTACGTGTATACTGGAAGCGCTATATATTTTGCGCTTTTGATTCAAAAGAACCGGCTCCTTTGAATAATTACTTTGGGAATTGAACTGTACCAGAAGCGCATATGTCTCGTGCTGTAAAAAGAGCCGGCTTGAGACTCGTTCGACTGGGAATTAAATACACTGGTAGAACTGTGTGCTTTTATGCTGTCAGTAGAAGACAGCACTGCTGCAGAGATGTGCTGCCGGAAACACTGTCAGAGTATTTGAGGATGGTGTTTTAGCCACATCGGCGGAAAATTGCACTCTGGAGAAACGTTAACGGAACCGAAAGTCACGAAGATCATACGATTCCAGAATTTATTTTTAAATGGAACTGGTTCTAATCATAAATAATACAAGACATGTTCACCTTGAACCTAAAATTGAGTTTTATTTTCTTTTCTTTAGGCAGCATTTACTGTATTACCAAAATGCAATACAAACACAAAGTGTGTTCACACATTGGGCAGCATTATTTTGGGAACACAAGGGAATTCATTAAGCTTATTTATTTTGATTATCATTGTCTTTACATTTATAATTGTCTTTAGTTCTTAATCTGTAGGCTATTAGTAATTTTCCACCTGTTGTCATTGACGGATGCTTGGATGATGGCAAACGGTAAATGTTTGGATTTGGGGAGGTGGTTAAATAAGATTTTTTGATCACTTCGTTATTTTATTGCTTTTTTCCTTTAAAGTACAATTTGAGCAAAATCAATAAAGCAACCTTCGGCAGGGGTTTGACGATGTAATCGGATATCGTAATATTTTTTAAGGCAATTATCGCTAAAATATTTTTTACATATGGCCCAGCCCTAGTAAATACCACCCACAGTGAGCTTTTCCTGCCGGAAAGCATGATGATTTGGTTCTCGTCTTCCTCCTATTTCAGCTTTAACTCAAAATACAGAGCCACTAGAGATGTGCAATCACCCTTGAGCACACACACATTGCTCAGTGCAGCCTGAACTATGTGCCTGCGGACCCATTTCCTAATGAAAGTGCTTTCATGATGAGTGTTTGAAAAGAAAAAGACGTTAAGATTAGGGCTTTGACTCTCGGAAGTGAATGTATTTTGGAAGTCATCACAATTTCTGTTAATGCTTTTGTTGTTCTTGTGCATGAACTATTCAAAATCAACCATTTATTGTTATGTTTTCACACTATTAAAGTCATACTTTCTAAATTCACCTTCCTGATCTTACTGTGCACAATTCATCAGTGCATGTTATTCCAAGGACAAAAATGTCAGTCTTTCACTGAAATGCAGTAACTTCCTCCGCCACTAAAGTGACTTTCCTTTTCAGCTGACGTCATGTATCCCTCATACGCCATTTGTCAAATATGTCACATTATGAAAGTAAAATGGATTGAAAATGATGCTTCGTATTGATTTTAATCTGCATTATCTTGCTGTTGGCCTACCATATGAAGCAGCAATTATGTTGCTCATTAGGAAGATTTGACAACTGACCTTGCTCGCTCTGCTGATATTAGCCTTTATTGACTAGATTAGCACAAGCACTGGGCCTTCAATGTGTAATGGTGGTCCTGGTACTGGTCTGGACTGGGAGGATTGATATGCAGACTGGATCTTCCCAATACAGAATTTCCTGTTCAAGTTAATTGAGTGATGGCTGCTTTTTGGTGTTCTTATCCACTAGAACAGGGTTCCCACATGTCCTGAAAACCTGAAAAACCTGGAAATTTGCAATGCAGTTTTCCAGTCATGGAAAGTTAGAAAAATACCTAAATCGTGAAACTTCTCATTCATAAACAAACTGAATGACCCAGTACATGTACCGAACGACTGAATGAGAGGGGCATGTCGTTTGTTCAATTCAGCATCGGCATGTGAGTCTACCTTGTTCATTACGGAGAGAAAAGGGTGGAAGAGTTATTAATGCGTTAAAGTGACTGATGTTTATACACGTTGTGGGGCTTTCACATGACTTGCATCAGTGCTGCCGAAAACATTGAAGTCTATGAAGTGACGCGTCAGCGCAACCTCGGCTCCAACTTTACACCAAAGTGTTTTGCACACACGTTTTTGCCTCACAAACGATGTCTTTGAGAGGACAAAGCAACAAGAAATATTTTAAAACTGTCCAAATTTATGGAGATATTGAATGTCTCAAAATGTGTTTTAATTAATTATTACCTTATCTTTTCCGAGTATCCTGAGACCCCAGTTATTGAACTACAGTAATTAATTCACCCGCTTTCTTGCATGGCAAGCTTATATTGCTATAGGAAAACTATAGACCTGCTTTGTTCTTAGAATGCTTAAACACTATAAAGTCCCTTGGCAAATTTCAGTGGTGAACATCTCAAAATTATTCAATGACTCACTCATTGCACATAAGACGCTCATTTGTCACCACCTATTGGCATCTCTAGAAGTGGTCATGAAACTAGTCAGTTAATGAAACTGAACAAATATGTGAAACAGAAGCAAGCCACACCAAAATACCCTATTTTTGCAGCTAATTCTGCAGAATTGTGCAGATAATTGTCTATACTTGAATCCATAAAATAGCGTAAGTTGGTGCTTTTAGCTTATTGTCAAAAAAAATAACCCTGGAAAACATGTCCGTGGATCAGTGATTGTCTCAACTTTTTCGCATCCCTGTGAGTTATAAAATTTAGACAACGATGATAGTCGGACCACTGATTTAAATTATTATTTTTTTTATTCACACTGGGTTGGTATCGTGGTGATTCGGCCGTAATATCTCGGGATGTGAATTAATTTTAAATAAGTCAATGATCAGAGTCAGCTTATACCGCAGTTACCACATGTAGTATGCGGAAAACACGGAATCTAGTCATAAAAATGGCATTAGCAATAAAACGCAGAATGTCGTGGAATATGACATATTTGGGCGAAAATGAATGTTTGAATGTAATCAAATTAAAATTGTGATATGTCCTAGAGTAATATTAACATTATACTCATGCTGTTAGCCAGAGGTGAACTGGCCCCCACAGTGAGGCTGGTTTCTCCCAAGGTTATTTTTCTCCATTAACCAACATCTTATGTAGTTTTGTGTAGGGATGCACCGATCCGATACCTGGATCGGTATCGGCTCCGATATTGAAGCTTTTAAACGGATCGGGTGTCGGTCTGACAAGCCCGATCCAAATCCGATACTGTGTTAGTCATGTTCTTTACTGTCAAGCTCAAAAAAATGACATAAAAGAACCATAAAAACGCCATTGAAGTAGTTCATATGACTCGTGAATTTTATTCAAAGCCACTTGAAGACGTGCAATAGCTCTGTGAATCACTAAAGGCTGTGTTTAATAAGTAAATATATAATATGCACTTGCAGTGCCAGTGCGATGTTGAATGGTGCTGCTCTGTTTACACACACACTCGTGGCTGTTTTTAGCCTTCACGCGGTGCACAATATTAAAGCACTACTCACGAACAGCATCTCAGATGTAGATGCTCAATAGTTCGGTTCACTAATAATATGCATTTAGAAAGGCACTGGAGGTGCTTTTTTACCAGAATTTGAATAAGAAGCGAATTAAACTACTGTGAACTTGCCAATAAACAGACACACTTACAGGACTTCCTGGAGAGTTCAGAATGTCAAAATAAAAGCGTAATGAATGTTCAATCATATCAGATTTTTGCACCATTAATGCATAAATGACAGCCTACGCAATGCCATCTTTCACCTTCTTTCATTGACCATTTGCTGAAGAAGAAAAAAATACTTCAAGTGAGTTTGACTTTAAGAGTTTCAGGCTCTATTTTGTGTATTTGTGAGGTTTGGGAATCATGGTGTTTTTTTGTTTAAAAACTAAACTGCTGTAGTGGCAAAAGTACTACTCATGGGTATGTACTGTGTGTCAGGAAACTGACTGAGTTAGCAAGCTAATGTTGTTAGCCGAGCAAAGTTCATCTTCTTAATGCAATTAGCTTAGTTTTACCTTCTCTGCTGTTAATACCATCATCCAGTAGCCCAGTCCCACTTCCCACGATCCTTCACTTTATCCAGCTCTGTTTAATGGGGTTATGGCTTATCTTTGGCCCTCATGTGCATTCAGTGTATTTATTGCATACCATAAAAGTAGTAAGCAGTTTGTTTTAGCAAGCATCGGGTTATAATGGTTCAGGGTTTATTTTCATTGCTCCTGTCGTCAGTACTGAAAACTGTGTATTTTACAGGCTAGCCTTGTGCCTCTTTATTTTAAGTGGCTGACTAGCCCAACATTGACTCAACAAATGGCTTGAGTTTTGGGCGGGACTGTCTGTCTCTCCACTGACTGAAGTGTCATTTTTTTTGCAGTTCTGTTTGGTGATGCTGAGGAGTGCATTTTATTGGACAAAAGATAGACCAGAAGATAGCGACTGTAAATTTTAAATGTCTGCAAGTGCTAAAAATGATTTTGTCAACATTTAGGGAGTACTCCAGCATACTCTAAGCTAACAGACATGGACTAAAAGCCACAGAACTCCAATTTTGATTTCATGGGGTATTTAAAGTAAACCCTCTTCTATGGCCAGGCTGTTTTGACAGGCTGTGTGCTAATGCTGAAGGGCTCTTTCCTCAGGTGTGTGAATCCCCTGCTACTGACAGTCTGTTTTTGTGCTGAGCACACAAGACAATGGCTCCCTCGTCCCTGTGTGGGTGCGGTGCCCACTTCACACCGCATGAAGTGCTGAAGTAAAGCCATGGCCACAGCGGAGGATTGGCTCGTAAACAAGCTCTCAGTTTCCCTCTGCCAAAATACTGGGCTGAACAGTCTTGTGACAAAAAGATATCTGCTGTTCAATGTCGATTTTTATCAAACAATGCCGTAATTTAAGTCCAATGGTGGTATCAGATCAGACTTCATGAAAAAAAAAAACAGCTTGTTTTGGTATTTCATTCGTCATAAGGTATGATGTTAAATGGGTCATTCTGAAAAACGGGTGCCATTTGTGTCCCTCATATGTGTAAAAATAGACCTCTCTTGCCTCTGGGAAACCAGCAAATTTTTTTTCTCTTTGTAAGCACATGATGTATAAATGATGGCAATAAAATGGTTAAAGGGATAGTTCACCAACAAATTAAAATCCTCTCATAATTTTCTCACCCTCATGCCATCCCAGATGTGAATGACTTTCTTCTTCTGCTGAACACAAACGAAGATTTTAAGAAGAATATTTCAGCTCTGTAGGTCCATACAATGCAAGTAAATGGTGACCAAAACTTTGAAGCTCCAAAAAGCACATAAAGACAGCATAAAAGTAATCCATA
Source organism: Myxocyprinus asiaticus (assembly GCF_019703515.2). NCBI lineage: Eukaryota > Metazoa > Chordata > Actinopteri > Cypriniformes > Catostomidae > Myxocyprinus > Myxocyprinus asiaticus. The sequence goes on along the minus strand of NC_059365.1, from coordinate 37,918,071 downwards.
AGACTCCAGTGATTAAATTAATGTCTTCAGAAGCAATATAATGGGTGTGGGTTAGAAATAGATCAATATTTAATAAAATTCTCCTCCCTGTCCAGTAGTTGGCAATATGCACAAACAATGTGAATTGCCAAAACAAAAGAAGAAGAAGAATGTGGAAGTGAAAGTGGAGATTTATAGTAAAAGACTTTAATATTGATCTGTTTCTCTATTCTATATATATATATATATATATATATATATATATATATATATATATATATATATATATTTATAATGACATCATCCTTGGAAAAAGATAAGCATGTTTTTTATATTATAAAAAAAAGTTTTAAAATATTTTGTTGTGTTATGTCTGTTAGTAGTGGATGATCTCAAAATATCATCGCTGTTACCATGATTTTATAAAGTAAACAATTGATAAATGAAAATGGACATTTGTTGAAATATTAGCATTAAATTCTCTTTCTAAACAGGATTTAATTAATTTCAAATTAAACATCTCTGAAGGCAAAGTTATATCTTAGCAAATATTTGTTATATTAACATTTTTACAAATTTATTAACTATCTTTAGATGTCAAAATTAAATTATTATCATTTCAACACATTATTTGTCTAATGGAATGTTTAAAAATCACATTACTAGATGGAAAAGGCATTTGTTCTATAGAATGACCCAAACACTCTTAGTGCCTTGAAACAAGATTTGTGGTTGTTTTATTTACAGATATGTCTTTTTCCTGGATCCATGCAACATAGACATCATCCAGAGGAAGATTAAATCCATGGCGCTGTGTGTGTCACAATGTCCCACAGAGGAACTGTCGACTTACTACGACCTGAAGAGGTTCGCCATGATGAATGGTGAGTCAGTCAGCCAATCAGCTATTGTGGGCACGTAACATGTCATTGTCACAGATATAATGGTAGGACATCACTGACTGTACCTCAGCTCATTAGACAAAGGCTTTATTCGTATATGTGGTCATGACCCCCACGCCTTATGTCCTTTCACAGTGTTTTTTACTCATGGCCACTCCATGAAGAACACACACACACACACACACAAACACACACACACACACACACACACACACATATAGATATGCACATACGTTTCTGTCAGGCACAGCCAGTAAGACCCGTTCAGGGTTGAGCTAACAGAACAAAGGTCTTACAGTCCAGTTTTGCTGTCTGTAGGGTTTGAAATGTTCTATTTGACACAAATGAGCTGTATAAATGACATCACTGTGTCCCTGGAGTTTCACTGTGGTTTTCTGTGCATCTGTTTATAAGGACAGTTCATTATGGCTGTGGAGTTCACCTTTAAATTGAAAGGGTAGTGAGGCTTGTTTGTAAAAAAAAAAAAAAGTATGTCGATAGCAGAGTGAGAAATTAAGCAAGGCTTGGGGCAAAAATTCTGACAGTAATATAATTAGTTATCTTGTATATCTTTTTTTGCATCCTGCTGAAAGGTTCTGCTAAAAATCAGTTTCTGATGGTAACTGATTTTACGTGGCTGGTCAAAGCTGTCCAATTTGGTTTACAAATGCTGATAAATTTCCAGCTAGGTCTGGGCAATATAGCTTAAATTATTTGATATTTTTTATCTTATGATATTCAGTGTATATCTCTATTAATGAATGTGTAGTGAAATGGCTTAAAAGGGTGACTGGTTTGTTTGTTTGTTTTCATTCAGAGGAACTATATTTTCAACAAAAAGCAATTGTTGCAAAGTAGATTCGACATTTTTAATGCAAGTAGGGTTAGGAACTGAGAACCAGTTCTTATTCGGAACTGGTCCCATTTTTTTAATAAATACAGAAACATATGATTGTCATGACTTTCAGTTCCATTAACGGTTCTAGAATGTCAATTTTTCTGCCGATGCGGACAGAAGACTGTGTGTCCAGCTCCGCAGTTCAATGGCAGTTCTGCTCCTCTACTGAATCTACACCTTGAATATCGCCATATCGCCCAGCCCTACTCAAATATACGAATCATTAATGGAACCAAAATGGTTGAGGAGTCAGAATCAGAAGCAGAATCGTTAAATTCCTTGTGATTCCCATACCTAGCAAGAAGTAAAATACAGTATTTAAAAAAAAAAAAAATGATTGAAATCTATCAGCATTGAACTCTACTGAGATTCAAATCAGAGACACTCCAAATATCTCCATCTTAACACTCTGAAAGTATCGCAAAATATTCAGTATACTGTCCAGCCATACTAGCAGCTGGTGGAGCCAAGCTTGACCTGGAAGACCATCAAGCTAAATCTGGTTAGGAGTGGTAGACCACCATTGTTATGTGGGTCCGGTGACCTTACTGAGCTGGTTAATCATATTTAAAAGCAAAGCTTGAACTCGTTCTCCAGCTTGACCATCTTTTTTTAGCAGGTATATGTGCAGGGTTCCCACGCTTCCAGGAAAACCCAGTTCCACTGATGAAAACCAGTCATGGAAAAGTAGTAGAAAATTAGAAAAATACCTAAATGACCTGGAAAATAATTATTTGTCCTGGAAAATATTTTAGTATAATAGAACTGTTTGACTGTGTTGCTAACAAGGTTTTTGTTAAATGCACAAAAATATGGTAATGATCAGGACTTGGAGTAGGAGTCAAATAAACAAATTCGTATCGTTTTGTCACTGCCGGGGCTGCACATTGTGAAACAGTTTCAATGGTTGACTGTCATGATCGAGTCCCTGTCACATACATTGTCACGTACTCTGCTCATCTGCTGTCATCTCTGTTTTTCTCCAACGCAATAGTTTTAAGTATTGATATAGTACAAAATACGTTTTCTTTCGTTCCAACACTGCTGTTGTGTTATCCACAATAACATTTGAGTTAAAAAACTTTAGACAACAATGATGGTCGGACCACTGATTTTTTTTTAAAAACAAATTCACACCCTGAGTTAGTAGCGTGGTGATTCGGCCTTTACACCTTGGGATGTGAATACATTTTCAATAATTCAATGATCAGAGTCTGCTTATACTGCGGTTACCACTTGTAGTATGCGGAAAACACGGACGAAATCATGGAATCTAGTCAGAAAAATGGCATTAGATTAAAAAATTCATAATGTCATGGAATGTGACATATTTGGACAGAAATGAATGTTTGAATACACAATTAATCAAATTGAAATTGCGAATATGTCCTTGTGTGATAAATAAACTGCAAAAGTGATTTAATTGAATAAATATATTATCTGCAAGTGATGCTTGCTTCAAAATGAATGTGTGAAGCTGGCCGCTCACAGACTGAAAACACCTCATCATGATCATCAAGCCGGTGGATATCTCCTGCTATGCTAAGTTTGCTGAAGCGGTGGTGACGTTTGACAGTGAGATGACAGAGAGCAGAGCACTCTGAAGTGTGCAGCACATACAGACTATGTATTTAATTGATTAAATTACAGCTTTACAGGGATTTATAATCACATTTGGCCATTTTGCGAACTGCTTGTCTGGAGGTGAGAATCTACTGTCCAAAACACACCGAAACGGCAAAATAAAAGCTTGATTTAAATGGACATATGCATTTTAACTTAAATATTACACTTGTTGGGCGCATAAAATGTCCTGGAAAATTGTGCCTTGAAAAGAGTGGGAACCCTGATGTGTAACATTGTATATAATGCAACTGTTTTCCTCTTCTTTTTTTCTTTCTTTTAGGGTCTGAGCTTTGTTCGTACGAGTTACCTGGTCATAAGTACCCACAACTTCCCGAGCGCTTCGACAAGTGTCCCAAACTTCCAGTACCAGAGAGGTATTTAACAAACCCTTGACAAACAATCCTATAAAGCTTCTTTTTCCTCCTTGATCTGTCCTCTATCCTTCTGGCCTTTTCTATCACTGCAGCAAAGCTCTTCCAGTATTTAACCGCTGCACGCCGGTGGATATCTCCTGCTATGCTAAGTTTGCTGAAGCGGTGGTGACGTTTGTCAGTGATAACAGCATGTTAAACAGACTGATCGCCGGGGTGGCGGCCAGCAAAGAGATCATTGTCGGGCTTTGTCTGCTGGCGCTAGGTAACTGCCTGTTCTCTCTGGCTGCCGTCGAAGCTGAATTGATTTAATTGTCTGATAATGAGTGTTTAACTGTGACATTATTCTCATATGAAATGGATAATTGTGGTCCCTTGATATTTATATCTAATCAAGACTCATTAACTTCTGCATGATTAAGCATTAACAAACAGATGTCTTAATATAAGGCCTATTGTTGAAATTATTGCAGGATTTCTAGCCCTTAAAGACATCATGAAATGGCATTTACAACAACTTGTGTAATCTACAATCCTTGTGTAACACTTGATCGTATCCATCTGGGTTTGATTGAATTATGATAATTAGCTGTAATATTATTGGTTAATATGTTATGTTCCCTGCCCACACAGCATTGGTGATGTCAGCAGATAAGTGGATGAAAGATTTTGAAAACATCTTGTTTTCAGAATAAAATACAGTGATGAATGCTGAATTGTGCACAATAAGATAACGATTAGGATACAAAGTTTGATTTCATGTTGTCTTTAAACACTCATTATTTCCAAGATCTCACTCTGTCTGAGGTGTATTCTTCTAACTGCTCAACCTGTTTTGTGCATGCTGCAGTTCTGTCCATGATCCTCATGGTGATAATCCGTTACATCTCTGCTGTCCTGGTTTGGATCCTCACTGCAATGGTGGTTCTGGGTTCTCTGGGCAAGTTTGCTTTCTCTGCACTACTTTTCTCCTCTTATGCTGTGAATGGCATCATTTCTTTCTGTGTTTGTACATTTCAGGTACTACTCTTAAGTCAGCATTTGATAGTTGAATATTATTGGTTGGAAAGATTTTCTAAGCTAGTCCTCTTATTTCTCATCATCAGCCACTTTCACACACGAAGCCCAATAAATTGCTGGATTAAAGGGATATTAAAATTAATATTCTGTCTTCATTACTCACCCTCATGTTGTTACTTGTTACAAACCCATATGACTTTGGCCACGTACATACTGCAGCTAAATGCGTTGGTCAGTTCACCTTTTAGTGCGTTATCCTGTTTGTACACACACAGTTCTGTAATTTACGGGAGCGACAACCGCATTGTACAACCAAATTAACTCCCGAATAGTGGAAGTTGTTGTGACAACCACATTTTCATATATTTTACATGCAGTGTATACAGAAACGAATTGACCAACTAGTTGTTAATGACATAATAGCCAGTGTAAGATGTGTCAGTCTTCTCCTGGTGTAAATCATGCAAACAGAGTTACAGTATGTGACAATTTTGGAGCATCTCACTTTGGTTGCGTTGCATCATGAACAGTGTATTTAGGTCGCTGTGTCATGTTAAACGTAGTTGAAACCTATAAAAACACATCTCGAAATCCCTGCATTCGGAATGAAGTTCAACAGTGCCCACCCACTTTTTCAGCCCTCTGAGTTCCGGAAATATTTTTCCCATTAATTTTTTTGCATAAGCTTTTCATAAAATACTTCATAAAAGAGGATATGTGCAATAAACCAAACCAACCAGCTTCGAGGTGAATCACAACATTACAAACTTTGTTTTGAGGCAAAAGTATTTTAAAATTGGACAAAAGGACAAAGGGACAAGACTGTGCTCTTACTGTCTTTCACATGGGCACAAACTACAATCCCATGAAGCACTGCGAAATATGTAATTACATAGAAATCGATGGGGTTGTTGATTATAAGTATAGAAACAATATATTCAGATATGTACAGTTAGTTTAAGGGTGAAGGGAGACCGACTTGACTGCGTCATTGACAGTGTGGGCATGTTTCGCTGGCTTTGTTGGCCGTGGTTCTGTGATTGGTGAAGCTTTCCCTGCTGGCCCATGGTTAAAGGCCTAGCACACTCCCGACCCTTACAAAAATCAGGAGTTCATGGCAAGAGTTCCACTGATCATTTTCACATGCAAATGAGCTTTGCGGCAAACTTGTCCATTGATGCAAAAAGGTTGGCTGCAGGTTCACCACTACCGGTGAAGAGATGCAAACTTCTGGCAAACATTTGCGGTGAATAGAAAGCTCATTTGCATTTGAAAGTTTGCAGCTAGTTTGCCAGAACTCTAGATTTTTTTGTAAGGGAAATCCTTTGTTCTTTGCTCAGAGCCAAAATTGAAACAGCTGAGCAACAACATGCTGTTTGCGAACATTCAGACAACCACCACAACGCTGTTTGAGGCATTTGGAAGAGCATTTAAATATGAGAACGCACAAGACTACATGTAAAAACCTTTACTAATGTGACATTACAATGTATTATCAATGACTTCTTGCCTCATTCTATGAATATAATTCACACGAGATCAGTAAAAGAAGCTGTTTTAACCACTCGATAATGATTTATAGTATAATACCATATATATGCAGTAGAAAATGTGTAATGTGTTTTGTTTAAATTCTGAATCCATGGTGCTAATGTGCTAACACGCTATATGCGGCCATAATATGCGCCGGTTACACTCTGTTATTGTAATTTATGATGACACTGATACTACTGCAAAGATGGGTGTATAAAAGAGTGTTGATAGGCAAAATGCAGACAAAAGATAATAAGAGAGGCATATCTTACTTTGGGCAGATGTGTGAATGGCTTTAGAATAGGCACTTGAGAGTAGTTGAGTACATTTGATTCCATTTGTAGACTAATTAAACAAAAAAATCGCATGACATAGTCTTGGAAAATGTCTCTACGTGAACGATCTTACAGATGTTGGTAAATTTGCACCAGCTCGCTAATAATGCTGCACGCTGGTGTGTTTCATTTGGAAAGATCTTAACTGACTGAATGGCGTAAACGGGAATTAGATGACGGCCTTAAATTAGGTGGAGCTCCAGGTCACACCTACCGATGACGTGGAACAATGGCAGTAAGAATGTGTTTAGCAGCCTGTAAAGACCCCGATATAGTTCCGGAGAAGTCCTTCGTGTTTTCCGTTCAGGGATAAAAAGAAGTTCTAAATAGCCAAGCAACATTATACTGTTCCCGATCATTTAGACACGGCCACACTGCTGCTGGATGCATTTAGAGAAGCATTTAAATATGAGGATGCTACATATAAAACCTAAACTAATGTGACATTAAAATGTGTTATCAATGACTTTATGCCTTATTCTATAAGTAGATTCACATGAAATCTGTAAAAGCAGTTGTTTTAACCACTCTGATGATTTAAAGTAATACATATGCAGTAGAAAATGTTTAATTTGTCTTGTTTACATTGTGAATTCATGACGCTAATGCTCTATCACGCTACACACGCTCTTACGAAAATGAAGAGTTCATCGCAAATTTGCCGCAAACTTGCTGCAAATTGTCCATTGTTGCCAAAGGTTTGCCGGAGATTCACCACTACTGGCGAAGAGCTGCAAACTTTTGGCAAACATTTGCAGCGAATCGAAAGATCATATGCATGTGAAAATAACGAGCGGCAAATTTGTAGCAAGTTTGCGGCGAGTTTAGTTTTTTGTAAGGGTGGTCATAATATGTGCCGGTTACGCTATACTATTTCAAAGATGAGTGTATAAAAGTGTTAATGTGCAGAATACAGATATAAGAATGATGATAGGCTTACTTTGGGCAGATGTGTGAATGGCTTTCGCTGCAGATAGCACATGAGTGAAGCAGCATATAAAAGAAAAGAGTGAATGGGCACTTTGATTATGTGAGCGATTGTACAGATGTAGGTAAATTTGCACCAGCTTGCTAATAAAGCTACATGCCAGTGTGTTCTTATTGACTGATTTTGACTGACTGAACAAGATAAACAGAATTAGCTGATGGCCTTAAGTTAGGTGGAGCTTCAGGTCACACCTACTGATGACGTGCATCAATGGTAGTTAGAAGGTGTTTAGCAGCTGGTAAGAATCTTTCCTAAAAGTTCACCTAGGTGAGCTGTTATGAACTATTGAAACGAACACAAAAACACCTTTGTTTTGGCCAGATTTTATTCTAAATGTCGTCACACACATTCATTCTTTGTTTTTGTATGCAGTGTGCCGGGACCTTAATGTAGTTGAAATTTTGCTCTCAAACGAAGATGTTGAAATAATGCAGACCGGTAGCTTCAACAAAGGCATATACCATCGATGAACAACCTCTGAGCTCACGTTAGGTCAGTCTATAAAGGTTTAAAGGTTATCTTTGAAAATCAATTTGTCAATAGAAAAAATGAATTTGGGATTTTTACTTCCTGAACCAGACTGTTGCGCTCTATTGCCATATGTCCTGCTGTGTTAGAAATGCAAGAACGCGTTCTCATCTTGTGCTGTCGCTAGTGGACCTAGTGCGATTTGTTGTTTGCACAGCTGTGCGTTGCCTATAGAGTTTCGTTTACTGCCCCCTAATGAAAACAGGTGGTATTTCAAGCTTGAATTGCTTTGATGGTAGAAATATTCCTTATTACGGTCTGGGGACGTAATTAATTGGATTAATTTTTAAAATAATAATAATAAAAACAATTTATCACACAAAATTAACTTGTTAAATTTATATTTAAGATTTCTGTATATTCCCTGTTTTCTATATTTTATATGTATTGCTACTATTCACAAACAACCACCAAAATTCAAAACTTTGGGATTAGTTCAAACTATTTGTGTCACAGCATCCTTGTACGTGTTCGAACAGCTAATGTTACATGCAGCAATGCTACAACTTGTTTCCGGCAATGTAACAGCTTTATAAGACAATTCAGTTTGACAATGGATGCTGAATATGTGAAAGCACCTATTGACAATGCAGTTTAATCTGACACTAGATTTAAACACCTGTATTTACAGTGTTGAAATGGGATTTGGGGTTGTGTACTGTGTTTCTCAGGAGGCACCAGCGTTCTGTGGTGGTTATATATCGACTACAGGATGACAATGAATGAAACTATGTCTAAGGATTTGAAGGAAGCAGAAGAGGCCAATGGTGACATAAAGCCCCCGAAAAACCACGCTCAAGGTCTGCTCATCTATGCAGTTTCAGCGACTGTGTTTACGGTATGCCCTCTTCTCACTGTGTGCATCTTTTAGAGAGATCTCAGCTGGTATTTTTCACTATGCCGCACTGCTAATTTACCCCTTTCTGCTCTGGCAGGGAATTTTGTTGCTTCTGATGTTGTTCATGAGGAAAAGGGTGGCCCTGACAATTGCCCTTTTCCACGTGGCGGGAAAAGTGTTTATTCACCTTCCGCTGCTGGCACTGCAGCCCTTCTGTACTTTTCTGGCTCTTTCTGTATTCTGGGTCTACTGGATACTGGTCCTACTCTTCCTCGGCACCACTGGTGAGATGCCTATCACCTTAAAGTAAAACTTTTCTCCAAATTCACTCATGTTGTTCCAAACCCATATGAGGTTTTTTGTTTTTGTTGTTTTTTTTTTTTTTTTACTTTTTAAGAATGTTTATGCTGCTCTTTGACATACAGGGAAAAAACAGTACAAAAAAGGACTTCAAATGCACCATAAAAGTAGTCCATATGACACATGCTCTTTATTCCAAGTCTTCTGAAGACATACGATTGCTTTGTTTGAGGAATTGAGTGAAATTGAAGTAATAATTCACAAAAAATTTAAAATAAAATGTCTTCTGCTTTGGCTCTTAAACTGTCATTCACATTTCCGCATTTTCATACTTGGCACGTCATATTCTGTTACGAGACGTGTGAGAACCAATGGCATTTGGTGTCGTTAACATTAAACCTAGGGCGACGTGTCTTGACACTGCAAGTTTGAATATGTGCATACACGAATAAGATTTGATGGCAGATGGAAATATTTTCAGTCTGTCCCTCACATATTTAAAAATGTATGTTGTTATGCAGTATGACTTCAGAAGACTTGGAATATGGCGTGTAAACTGTATGGACTAATTTTATGTTGTTGTTTTTTTGTTTGTTTGTTTGTTTTCCCTTTTTTGAGCTTGACTAGTTCATAGTCATTGTATGCTTTTATTGTATGGGGGGGGGTTGTAACGGCGTGAACCTTCTTTACATTTTCTCTTGTTGTGTTCCATGAAAGAAAGTCATACAGGTTTGGAACAACACGAGGATTAGTACATTTTATCAGAATTTTAAAATAATATAAAATATGGGATTACCACAAAAAATAGTTTTGACTTGCCCCTCGTTTATTAAAAAAATGCAGTTACAGTAAGGCACTTACAGTGGAAGTAAATAAGGCCAGTCCATAAATGCTGAAATACACACCTTTTTACCCTTTAAGCTCTGAGGGTGTTTTTTAACGATTTCTGTTTCATTGGCATACCCACAATTAACTCAACAAAAATATTATAAAAGTTATAAAAATACTATAACAAAAAAAAAAAAAAAAAAAAAAAAAAACGAGGATCAAATGTTTGGTATAATTTAAAAGAATACTTTTCAAAAATTGTAATGATATAGATTGAGACATTCTGAGACACTTAGCCTAAGAAACTGCAGAAAAATCGCAAAAAGAGGAAGAAAATATATTCCATTCTTCATTATTAACAAAAAGAGCTCTTTATTACATTTTTAAAAAGTGCATTAAACATTACATGAATGAAATAAACATTAAATTTAATAGCAAAGACAGTGCATGGCAAAAGTTTATAATGCAAAACACTGAGACATCAAGTTCATTTTAAGTGCATAAAACAATAGCAGCATTATGAACATTAATGACCATAAAATCAACAGCAACGATGTTGCCTAGGTCAAAGCTTTCATCTAAAAACACTGAAACACTTGAAACCCTGACTGCTTACTGATAGCCCATCGCCTATTCCAAAGCTGAGGTGCAAAATATTATCTTTTGAACAGCAAGATTATTCTAAAAGAGCAGTGTTCCACCGAGTCACACCAGGAACAATTGTGTCAATTTCTTTTTTTTCAATTTTCATGCAGTGGACTCCACTTCATCAGCAGCAACAGTAGAGCGATGGACTTTGTTCTGTATTGCTGCACATTGTGCAGTTGAACTATTGTGTACCCTGCGGGTAGGACCCTTAGAGATGGTATCCACTAGATCCTTTGAAGCAATTAAGTTCAATGTGTGCTCTAAACTCTGACACACTTTTAACACTTACTACTTGGTAATAGTCCATTACCTATTCCTTAGCCGAGGTGCATATCTTAATGTTGTAATGTAAAAGGAGCACATGCTCAAAATTTTCATCTATAAGACTATTGCGCTTCGGGGTAAGAAAATATTGATATTGATATGAAAATGATCAATAAATTATTTGCAATTTACTTTGTTAATATGTAATCATGTAATCTATAAAAAAGTAACTGTTTGATTACGAGTATTTTAAAATGTAATTTAATCCAATTACAAGTACTTGATTTTTGTAATCTGATTTCGTAATCCAGATTACATGTAATCTGTTACTACCCAGCACTGCATGCAGACTTAGTAATGTCTTTAGTAATGAGATTTCACAGAATTACTTTCATGAGTCATCACTGAGTACCTGTCGCCATCTCCTGGTCGCATATGTAAGTAGTGTGATTGATCACATGACTCTCTGCCCAAATATGGAGGACTATCACCACTGGTTGGAGCAGTCTGAACCCAATCCAATTGGTTTTGTTTTCCATGACGCTACAGTATTTCTGATGATGTCATCTGATCCAGGAAAGCTAACATATTTGTAGCCAGATAGCCAGATAGTCAGATGCTGTGTGCACATTGTGCGTTGTGTGAATTATCTAATGACCTATGCATCCGACTTTGTGTGTGGGCTCGTTTTAAAGATAATCATCTCTTCTAAGTAATGGTGAGGTGATATTTCATGTTCTGTTTATTTTCCGTGAAGTTGTAAGCAAAATGTGGAATATTAGCAACACCTGTTCATATGAAACATAAATGTTAAAGACATATGCTTAACTATTACTCGCTAGATTTTTCGGTGAGTAAAACAAATAGGCTGGTTATATTCTGCTCTTTGACATGCATTGTAAAGAAGAGCTTCTAAGCTTTCAAACGATACCTATTTTGTGTTGGTCAAGACTATAGTTAGTAATATCTTGATAATATTTTTTTCTTCAGGGGCCCATCCGAGCTTAAAGGGTTAAAAGTATAGCTATAAGATGTAAACACTGTACGTGTGAACATGATTTTAGTGTGATAAAATCACTTACTAATTGTATGTGTGTAAAATTATATCCAATTGCAGGATTACATCCCTAACCCTAAGTTGTAAAATTGGATATAACTTAACAGAGATATTTAGTAAGAGATTTTACCAACTAAAATAATAATTTTTTGAACAAATGAGGGATGAGTTGAAATTATTTTTTGTAGAAATCAAAATTATTCTACAAATGCTGTTAATTGAGCTTAACTTGTTTTGAACCCTGAATATTCCTTTTAGTAACTCCTCAATGTCCAATTCAAACCTCAGATATACTAAATTAAATGTTAATGATATGATATTATAATATATTGTACATTTTAAAATTAATATATTATTCATATTTAAGAGTGGTTTTGCTTTGGATTTTTCGTTTGCACTGATAATTTTAGCAGAGCTTTGCTCGGGAATATCGTTCTCATTTAAAAAATGAGCATTACCATTGTAGAAGGCTCTTACGAACACAACAGTATCTCAGACTTGCACGTTCTGTTCCACAGGGAACCCAGAGAAGAATGAGGACACGGGTTTGGTTGAGTTCAGGCTCACAGGCGCGCTGCAGTACATGACCTGGTACCACGCAGTGGGTCTGATCTGGATCAGTGAGTTCATCCTGGCTTGTCAGCAGATGACTGTAGCCGGCGCTGTGGTAACCTACTATTTCACGAGGTCTGGATTGGTCCCTTCTATTGTTAATTTTAGTGAGAAAATGCTCTCAATGCCACAGTTTTCTCTTGTTTATGCTGTGTCATTTTAAAGTTAAAGTTAAAATGCTTTCTCCTATGCTAGTTTAATATGCAGAGACAATGACAGTGGCCCCATAAAGTATTCGGACACTTTTGGAAATCTATGTCGCTTTTAATGATGCTAGAGCTTTTCTCAGAACTAACTTAATTTTTCTTAGTCATTTTTGACATTTTTGACAGCCAGTGAATGTTCAAATACTTTTTGACTTAATTTTAACAATATATTTATTATATCTGTTATACCAAAGTTTTTAAACAATATATCTGTTTTATAATTTAAAACCTAACAAACTTGTTTGTGAAGTGTTTTGTTTGAAAAGTGTTTGGGCTATATTTCTTTTAAATACACTGATCATCCACAACATTAAAACCATCTGCCTAATATTGTGTAGGTCCCCCTCGTGCCACCAAAACAGTGCCAACCCGCATCTCAGAATTTTCTCACCACAATTGTACAGAGTGTTTATCTGAGTTACCGTAGACTTTGTCAGTTCAAACCAGTCTGGCCATTCTCTGTTGACCTCTCTCATCAACAAGGCATTTCCGTCCACAGAACTGCCGCTCACTGGATGTTTTTTGTTTTTGGCACCATTCGGAGTAAATTCTAGAGACTGTTGTGTGTGAAAATCCCAGAAGATCAGCAGTTACAGAAATACTCAAACCAGCCCCTCTGGCACAAACAATCATGCCACAGTCGAAATCACTGAGATCAAATTTTTTCCCCATTCTGATGGTTGATGTGAACATTAACTGAAGCTCCTGACCTGTATCTGCATGATTTTATGCACTGCACTGCTGCCACATGATTGGCTGATTAGACAATCACATGGATGATTGCTGGTGCCAGTCGGGCTGGTTCATTTAATAGTGCCAAAAACAAAAAACATCCAGTGAGTGGCAGTTCTGTGGATGGAAAAGATGCACAGAAACGGTGCAACTTTAAACACCTAAAAAATAAGACCGTAGTATTTTATAATATTATTTTTGTTTGCATTATTTTTGTGGAAGTTTGAGCCTATCACTTTATTTTTTTTCAACTAATCTTTAGAGTTGATTACAGTTATAACCTTGAAAGGTGAAGTTGATGTATGTTTTAGAGTAACTTATCTCATAATTCTCCAGGGACAAAACCAAACTCCCAGTGACGCCCATCCTGTCATCAGTGCTGCGGCTGGTGCGCTATCACCTGGGCACTGTGGCCAAGGGCTCCTTCATTATCACCCTGGTCAAGATCCCACGCCTCATCCTAATGTACATTCACAACCAACTCAAAGGAAAGGTAGATACACAGCTCTGTTTCAATGCTAGTCCCCCACTTTAAAAAAATAAATAAAAATCATACGACATGTTGAATGTTTATTTTACTAGGACAAGAAAGTGCTTATGTTGTGCTTGGCACTATGACATAAGAATGTAACTAATACTATGACATTTTCTAAGAGGTTTAAGGCCTGTTCACACCAAGTCTGTTTTTTGGTTCGATTGCTCGTTCCGAATGAGCTTTTGAATGGGAACAATGGATTCCAATGGCGCTATTCACATTGGGTCTGACAAATCGTACTGATAATCCAAAGTTGTTTTTTTGTTTTGTTTTATGGAGCGGACCGATAAAAAAAACAAACACATTTTTTCTTTTTATTTCTTCAGACTGCGATGAAAACTGACTGACCAATGAGATAAGATATTTTTGTCAGTCGCTGCAGCTGCTCAATCCAGCATGTTGGTGGCGCTAATCAACTGCCGAATATTATATATCATGATCCCTTGGTTCTGCAAACATTAACTGTTTTTGAAAGTCTGCTAATGGTTTGTTTGTATTAATGTGCATTATTTAATGTGTATATCACTGTACCTGTTATATTCTCATGGCATTAAAAATAGCAGCGAGGTTGAGCAATTCGTTTTTCACTAAGCTCGTAAAATCCCATAAAAAAGATTTGTTATATGCAGTGTTTTAGACAAACAAATTGCAGAACCACATTGCTATTTTAATTGCAAGGATAATCTAACAAAGTACTGCAATAATATAAATAAAGAAAAGGCAGTGAGCCAGTATTTTCTTTTATTTTTAATATATGCATCATATTTTATACTAAACTGTTATTCTTAATGTACATTACTGCACGTGTATTTATATCAATGTAACTTGTGTTATATTATTCAGGCATTATAAAAAGTGAAGTTGGGTTCTGGAGTTCGTTTGGTAGATACTCGCAGATAAATACATGTGCAAATATAAATAGGACATATATTTATGCAACAGCGCTCTTTCCTCATCCGATACACTCCTCAAAATGCAGCAACACCATGGAAAGAACGTAATTAAACAGTTATGCTGAATTATGTAAATAAATGCTTTAACCATGTTCAGTATATTAATCTCTAACAGCTGAAGGTGCGGGCAGGAGACTGGTATAAATATGTTTGTAGAACAGCAACAGCGCTGACTACTGTACAGACCTTCCATCAGACGTTCGTCTCACAAAATGCTCACAGATTCGGTGTGAACAGGCCTTAAAACTAGTATTCCGTACTGACTGGTGTACAAATAATAAAATATATTTTTTATACTATAGGGTGTTTCTTCAGCTTTAGGCACTTTTAGCATTGTGGGTTTCTAAAAAGTAAAGTCTCGTTAAAAAAAAAAGTTAAACATAATTTTGTATTGTTTAAACTGATGGAAAATGACACTGAAATAAAATGACAGACTCTTTTGTCTTGCTAAGGCTAATTTCATAGCTAACATTTTATGTTTCCTAAATACACACTATTAAATAATACTTTCACACTTTTTGCCTAATTTGGCAAAGTTACAGCTTGATTTTAAAAAGTACATTAACTTTTGAAAAAAATTAAAAAATAATAAAAGTGTTAGTTGCAAAATTGTTTGGTTTGATGGAAATGACCCCACAACTGTTGGAAAGTCATAATAAAAAAAAAAAAAAAAAAATATATATATATATATATATATTACACACACACACACACACTACCGGTCAAAAGTTTTGAAACACTTGACTGAAATGTTTCTCATGATCTTAAATCTTTTGATCTGAAGGCTTATGCTTAAATGTTTGAAATTAGTTTTGTAGACAAAAATATAATTGTGCCACCATATTCATTTATTTCATTATAAAACTAAAAACTAAAGTTTTTGAAATTGATGACTTGGACCAAATAATAAAGAAAAGCAGTCGATAAGCGCCCAACATAGATGGGAACTCCTTCAATACTGTTTAAAAAGCCTCAAGAATTTGGTTGAGAAAATGTCAAGAGTACATGTCTGCAAATTCTAGGCAAAGAGTGACTACTTTGAAGATGCTAAAATATAACACAGTTTTGATTTATTTGGGATTTTGTTTAGTCACAGCATAATTCCCATAGTTCCATTTATGTTATTCCATAGTTTTGATGACTTTACTATTATTCTAAAATGTGAAGAAAAATATTATAATAAAGAATGAGTAAGTGTTTCAAAACTTTTGACCAGTAGTGTGTGTGTGTGTGTGTGATATATATATATATATATATATATATATATATATATATATATATATATATATCATTTTCACACAATACATTTTGAAATGGTTTTTGTTCATTCCACTCTTTGTTTAGATTATCATAGTTTTAAACATGTAATAATTTTTATAATGGATTGCCATAGTATAATATTGAAAGTCTGGGACAAGGTTAAACAGTAAAATCTATTCATAAAAGGCACTGGGAAAGTTACAAAAATAAAGGATGAAGGCCCGGTAAAAAGTTTCCAAATCAGTTATGACGAGACCTTCTTATAATAATAAAAAAAAAAAAAAAAAAAAAAGAAATGTTTGTTTTTAATACAAATAAACCACTGGTACATGAATGTTGAAGAAAACCTCACATATAAAGTCCAAAAACTTTATTAAATTTTTTGTTTTTTTTCTTCGTTAGAATAACTTGCACTGATAAATCCTGCACAATAAGACCACGGGCATTTATTAAAATAAATAGTACCCAATTTTGGTTAAATGTTGTCTTTAAACTAAAAATACTAGTTGACTATGAAAATATGCAAAAAAGTAAAACAAGATGTTGATGCTCAGTTTCCTCTTTCTGAAATATCACACAAATGATCATTTGGTATTTTGTTGTGATGTGGGTAGGTACATTTTGAAGGTAACACTGCAAGCTGTTTGTTATTGTCCTCTTGGGTTCCACTTAGGTTACGTATCATTTACTTGATATATGGCCGGGGACCTCGGGCATATAAATGAGCTAATAGGTATCAGCAGCAGCTTTATATGGGCAGATTTGCAGCATTAAGGGTGAGCTTGACAAATGCTCACTGCTCTAAAGTAAAGAACAAGAGCAATGTATTGTGGGTAATGTTTGCTTGTGTTTTGATTCTGATCTCCCCATGTACACACCCCACAGGAAAACGCTTGTGCGCGCTGCATGCTGAAGGCCTGTATCTGCTGTCTGTGGTGCCTGGAGAAGTGCCTCAATTATTTGAATCAGGTGAGTCAGTTAATGGATTACTCTCACAAACTGTGCAATTTAAGGTTGGTTGCTCATGCAGATTGTATATTTTAGTGCTCACTGATGTGTGGTGATGCATAAGCTAAATGCATCTGTTAATGCTTGTGGTGACATATAAACATCCCTATTTCAGATCTGATCACATCTGACAATCTTTCTGTTTGCAGAATGCATATGCGGCAACGGCCATCAACAGCACCAGTTTCTGCACGTCGGCCCGTGATGCCTTCATGATCCTGGTGGAAAACGCTCTAAGGGTGGCGACCATCAACACCGTGGGAGATTTTGTACTGTTTCTGGGCAAGGTGAAGTTGGAAATTATGTGGGTTCTGTGAGAAGTGGGTTATGATATTGCTGGTAGTATTTAAATATCAGAGCTGTAAGTTAAAAGTTTGTTGTTTTGGTCCCATGGTTGCTACAGGGTGGAAACTTTCATTGATTTTGAACAGTTTTAAAGGGTTATATCGTACTTTTTAATATTTTTAGGTCTTTGTTCCAAAAAGTAGTCAAAAGTTTAGTTTATTTTCACCCTCTCTCTGACCCATAGAAATCAATGGTCCTTTATTTCTGCTACTGTGCCTTTAGACTTATATGCAAAATTACTTTGTTTACATTACCGTGACTGACTAGGCCTAGATGCTGAATGCCGAATAGGTGTCATTGACACGTAGATCTGGGTGTTCATGTGTTAATGTTTTAGGTTTCTTATGTCAGATATCCAAGGATTTTAGAGCTGTATTTGCAGCTTAGAATTGATTCGAAAAATGCTATTTTTGGAAATTTACAGTGTGCTTTTATAGAACAATTAAGCCTTTTTACTTTAAAAGATCAAGGAAAATTTTACTCCTCATGATATGACCCCTTTACGATTGAAATCTCTTGCTAATTCCTTGATGGCTTTGAGTTGTTCTCACATTTGGTGAAACATACAGTGTGACCAGTGAAGTCCGATTCCTGAACTAATGACTCTTATGAATCGGTTCATTTGAATCTACAGCGTGAAACATACAGTGTGACCAGTGTAGTCCGATTCCTGAACTAATGACTCTTATGAATTGGTTCATTTGAATTTACAGCGTGAAACATACATCGTGACCAGTGAAGACCGATTCCTGAACTAATGACTCTTATGAATCGGTTCATTTGAATCTACAGCGTGAAACATACATCGTGACCAGTGAAGTCCGATTCCTGAACTAATGACTCTTATGAATCGGTTCATTTGAATCTACAGCGTGAAACATACAGTGCAACCAGTGTAGTCTGATTCCTGAACTAATGACTCTTATGAATCGGTTCATTTGAATTTACAGCGTGAAACATACATCGTGACCAGTGAAGTCCGATTCCTGAACTAATGACTCTTATGAATCGGATCATTTGAATCTACAGCATGAAACATACAGCGCGACCAGTGTAGTCTGATTCCTGAACTAATGACTCTTATAAATCGGTTCTTTTGAATTTACTGCATAAAACATACAGCGTGAATCTACAACTTGAAACATACAGTGCGAACAGTGTAGTCTGAATCCTGAACTAATGACTCTTATGAATCGGTTCATTAGAATCTACAGCGTGAAACATACAGTGCAACCAGTGTAGTCTGATTCCTGAACTAATGACTCTTATAAATCGGTTCTTTTGAATCCACTGCATAAAACATACAGCGTGAATCTACAACTTGAAACATACAGTGCGAATAGTGTAGTCTGAATCCCAAACGAATGACTAATAAATTGTTTTTTTAACTACAGCATGAAAAATACAGCACGACCAGTGTAGTCCAATTCTCGAATTAATGACTCTTAAGGCCTCAATATATTACATACGAAATCAAAGAACAAACAGGTATGATGTCATTTAGAACAAAATCTGGCCAAAAAGAAGGTGTTTTTGAGTTCATTTCGGTGGTTTGTAACAGCTCGCCTGGGCGAACTTTTAGGAAAGCTTCTTACTGGCTGCTAAACACATTCTTACTGCCATTGATCCACATCATCGGTAGGTGTGACCTGGAGCTCCACCTACTTTGAGGCCGACAGCTAATTTTTCCGAATCATTGTTCAATTAGTCTAGATCAGTCAGACTCAGCATGAACACACCGGCGTGCAGAGTTATTGGCCAGCTGGTGCAAATTTACCTACATCTGTACAATCGTTTGCAAAGAGACATTTTCCAAGACTATGGAATCAGAATCTACTCAAATAATCTCAAGTGCCCATTCACTCATGTACCGTCTGCAGGGAAAGATATTCACACATCTGCCTTAAGTAAGATATGCCTATCATCATTCTTTTGTCTGTATTTTATCCATTAACACTCCTTTATACACCAATCTTTGCAGTTGTATCAGTGTCATCATAAATTACAATAACAGAATGTAAGCGGTGCATATTATGGCCACATATAGCATTTTAGCACATTAGCATCATGAATTCAGAATATAAACAAGACAAATGAAACATTATCTACTGCATATACACCGATCAGCCACAACATTAAAACCAACTGCCTAATATCAAACAGGTCTGACCCATCGAGGCATGGACTCCACAAGACCTCTGAAGGTGTCCTGTGGTATCTGACACAAAGACTTAGCAGCAGATATTTTAAGTCCTGTAAGTTATGAGGTGGGACCTCCATGGATCGAACTTGTTGGTCCAGCACATCCCACAGATGCTCAATCGGATTGAGATCTGGGGAATTTTGAGGCCAAGTCAACACCTTGAACTCTTTGTCATGTTCCTCAAACCATATCTGAACAATTTTTGCAGTATGGCAGGGTGCGTTATACTGCTGAAAGAGGCCACTGCCATCAGTGAATACCATTGCCATGAAGTGGTGTATGTGGTCTGCAACAATCTTTAGGTAGGCGGTACGTGTCAAAGTAACATCCACATGAATGCCAGGACCCAAGGTTTCCCAGCAGAACATTGCCCAGAGCATCACACTGCCTTCGCCGGCCTGCCTTCTTCCCATGGTTCATCCTGCTGCCATCTCTTCTACAGGTAAATGACGCTTATGTACCCGGCCGTCTACATAATCTAAAAGAATAAGTGATTCATCAGACCAGGCCACCTTCTTCCATTGCTCCATGGTCCAGTTCTGACACTCACGTGCCCATTGTAGGTGCTTTCGGTGGTGGACAGGGGTCAGCATGGGCACTCTGACTGGTCTGCGTCTACGCAGCCCCATACGCAGCAAGCTGTGATGCACTGTGTGTTCTGACATCTTTCTACCATGGCCAGCATTAAGGTTATCAGCAATTTGTGCTACAGTAGCTCTTCTGTGGGATCGGACCAGACAGGCTAGCCTTCGCTCCCCACGCACATCAGTGAGCCTTGGGCACTCATGTCCCTGTCGCTGGTTCACTGGTTGTCCTTCCTTGGAGCACTTTTGGTAGCTACTAACCTCTGCATACCAGGAACACCCCACAAGACCTGCCATTTTGGAGATGCACTGCCCCAGTCGTCTAGCCATCACAATTTGGCCCTTGTCAAAGTCGCTCAGATCCTTACGCTTGTGCATTTTTCCTGCTTCCAACACATGAAATTCAAGAACTGACTGTTCACTTGCTGCCTAATATATCCCACCCCTTGACAGGTGCCATTGTAACGAGATAAATGTTATTCACTTTACCTGTCAGTGATTTTAATGTTAATGTCAATCATCGAGTGGTTAAAACAGTTTCTTTTACTGACCTTGTGAGATTTCTACTCATAGAATGAGACATAAAGTCATTGATAACACGTTTTGTCACAAAATGTAACATTAGTTAAGGTTTTACATGTAGTCTTCATATTTAAATTGACTTCTAAACGCCTCCCACAGTGGTGTGGCGGGTGTCTGAATATTCTCAAACAGTATACCGTTGCTCATTTGTTTCAAAATTCTTTTTTACCCCTGAACGGTGAACGAAGAAGAACTTCTCCGGAAATGTATTGGGGCCTTTAAGAATCGGTTCTTTTGAATCTACAGCGAAACATACAGTGAGACCAGTGTAGTCCGATTCCCAAACTAATGACCCTTGCGAGTCTGTTCCTTTTGAATCTCACTGCAAAACATACAGTGCTTCCTCTTGAACGAATGACTCTCATCAGCTGGTCATTGTTAGTGAATCAAAAACATATTGAACCACGAGCCATTCATTTATTCATGTATGAAATGGACCAAGAATTGTTATCATATGTGCACTTTAGGCTTTTGAAACTTAAATCTGAATAATTACTGGATAGTTGTTGACATGACAATGTATAGTTAAAGATACACATAATGAGTTTTGTTGTAATTAGTGTAATTTTATAAAAATTAATGAGTAAGGGGGCCTGGGTAGCTCAGTGGTAAAAGATGCTGGCTACCACCCCTGGAGTTCGCTAGTTCGAATCCCAGGGTGTGCTGAGTGACTCCAGCCAAGTCTCCTAAGCAACCAAATTGGCACAGTTGCTAGGGAGGTTAGAGTCACATGGGGTAACCTCCTCGTGGTCGCTATAATGTGGTTTGTTCTCGGTGGAGCACGTGGTGAGTTGAGCATGGATGCCGCGGTGGATGGCGCGAAGCCTCCACATGTGCTATGTCTCCGTGGCAACGCGCTCAACAAGCCACATGATAAGATGCGTGGGTTGGCGGTCTCAGATGCGGAGGCAGCTGGGATTCGTCCTCCGCCACCCGGATTGAGGCGAATCACTACACGACCACGAGGACTTAAAAGTGCATTAGGAATTGGGCATTCCAAATTGGGTGAAAAAGGGGAAAAATCCACCCCAAAAAATAAAATAAAAATGAATAAGTAAAATCATTTGCAAAATTCTGTTCTGTTAAAATAAGAAATGATCTCATAATTTGGTAAGAGGCTGCTGAGAACAATAAATCCAATAAGAATTGCATTTCTAAAATACTAAAAAATCGTTAAGGGAACTGTTAAGCAACCAGAATTGTTTAGAACAATCGAGATCAGAAACAAAATAGTTTAATTCCTAACAATTCCCATGACTAGTAAAATGGGGATTATGCTGTGTAATGCTACTTAAATATCGATCAGGTTATTTAATAGCATTGTATATTTAGCAAACCATGAACAACTTAACCTGTTATGTAACTGTTCAAAGTTTCTCAATGATTGTTACTATGAGCGATACCTAAAAACTGAACATTTATGTATTTTACCCATGCAGATTCTGATTGTGACGTGTACAGCGTTTGCAGGGGTGTTAGCTCTGAACTACCAGAGGGATTACACGGAGTGGGTGCTGCCACTCATTATCGTGTGTTTGTTTGCATTCCTGGTGGCACACTGCTTCCTGTCCATATTCGAGATCGTGGTGGACGTGCTCTTCCTCTGCTTTGCCATTGACACCAAATACAACAACGGCACACCTGGGAGAGAGTTCTACATGGACAAGGCCTTGATGGTGAGTCACCATGCTGAAGAAAAAAGTAGAGAATGGTTGATAATGATTTTTACAGTATATGGCATACATTTTTATTTTGGAGTGATGACTGATATGCAGAACCAATATTGAATTATTATTGGTATATTTCTAATTTTTGACAAAATAACACCTAAATAATCATTACCACAATGAAAAAATAATGTGCATTATCAATATTTTATTATTGTGTTTATATATATTAAATTTTTAATATGTATATATGAAAAATATATAATGCATGTATGTGTGTGTGTGTATACACCGACCATCCACAACATTAAAACCACCTGCCTAATATTGTGTAAGTCCCCCTCGTGCCTCCAAAATGGCACCAACCCGCATCACAGAATAGCATTCTGAGATTATATTCTTCTCACCACAATTGTACAGATTGGTTATCTGAGTTACTGTAGACTTTGTCAGTTCGGGACACACCGCGTGGCCATTACGTTGGTCTGTCACCGTCTTTTCAGCCCTTGGACCGACCTCTCGTTCCTACGGGCAGGTGTTCCTCTAGAACTGGTCCCCAGGCACGTCGTGGTCATGACAGACGCCTCCAAAACGGGCTGGGGCGCTGTTTGCAATGGGCACGCAGCCGCCGGCCTCTGGACAGGTCCGCGACTGCATTGGCACATCAGCTGCCTCGAGTTGTTGGCAATTCTGCTCGCCCTGCGGAGGTTTCGGCCGTTGATCCAGAGAAAGCACGTGTTAGTTCAGACAGACAACACGACAACGGTAGCATATGTCAACCGCCAAGGTGGTTTGCGCTCTCGTTGTATGTCACAACTCGCCCGCCGTCTCCTCCTCTGGAGTCAGCAGCACTTCAAGTCGCTGCAAGCCTCTCACATCCCGGGCAACCTCAACACTACAGCGGACGCGCTGTCACAACAGGTTACCCTCAGGGGAGAGTGGAGACTCCACCTTCAGGTAGTCCAGCTGATTTGGAGTCGATTCGACAGGCACAGATGCACCTGTTCGCCTCCCAAGAATCCTCCCCACTGCCCGCTCTGGTACACCCTGACTGAGGCCCCCCTCGGCACAGACGCGCTGGCACACAGCTGGCCCCCTGGCATGCGCAAATATGCGTTTCCCCCAGTGAGCCTGCTTGCACAGACCATGTGCAAGGTCAGGGAGGATGAGGAGCAGGTCGTCCTGGTAGCACCCTACTGGCCCGCCCAGACGTGGTGCTCGGATCTCACGCTCCTCGCGACAGCTCCCCCCTGGCGAATTCCCCTGAGGAAGGACCTTCTTTCTCAGGGAAGGGGCACCATCTGGCACCCGCGCTCAGACCTCTGGAATCTCCATGTCTGGCCCCTGGACGGGATGTGTAAGACCTAAGCTGTCTCCCACCTGCGGTGGTAGACATGATCACTCAGGCTAGGGCCCCCTCTACGAGGCGCCTGTATGCCTTTAAGTGGTGTCTGTTCACTAAGTGGTGTTCTTCCCGTCGGGAAGACCCCCAGAGATGCGCAGTCGGATCAGTGCTTTCCTTCCTGCAAGAGAGGTTGGAAAGGAGGCTATCCCCTTCCACCTTGAAGGTGTACGTTGCTGCCATAGCAGCACACCACGACGCAGTCGACGGTAAGTCCTTAGGGAAGCACGACCTGATCATCAGGTTCCTAAGAGGTGCCAGGAGGCTGAATCCCTCCAGACCGCGCCTCGTTCCCTCATCGGACCTCTGTAGTTCTTCAGGGTCTACAGAGAGCCCCCTTTTGAGCCTTTGCAGTCAGCCGAGCTTAAGGCACTCTCCTTGAGACTGCCCTCCTGACTGCGCTCACTTCCATCAAGAGGGTAGGTGACCTGCTAGTGTTCTCTGTCAGCGAAACGTGCCTGGAGTTTGGTCCAGGTTACTCTCACGTGATCCTGAGACCCTGACCAGGCTATGTGCCCAAGGTTCCCACCACCCCTTTAGGGACCAGGTGGTGAACCTGCAAGCGCTGCCCAAGGAGGAGGCAGACCCAGCCCTGTTGTCGCTGTGTCTGGTGCGCGCTTTACGCATCTATTTGGATCGCACGCAGAGCTTTAGAATCTCTGAGCAGCTCTTTGTCTGCTTTGGCGCACAGCGGAAAGGAATGCTGTCTCCAAGCAGAGGATCGCCCGCTGGCTCATTGACGCCATAACTATGGCATATGTTGCCTAGGACATGCCGCCCCCGGTAGGGCTACCAGCCCATTCTACCAGGGGTGTAACGGCTCCCTGGGCCCTGGCCAGGGGTGCCTCTCTAACAGACATTTGCAGAGCAGTGGGCTGGGCAACACCCAACACCTGTGCAAGGTTCTACAACCTCCGGGTGGAACCGGTTTCGTCCCAGGTAGTGGCACGCAACACAAGTGGATAAGCCCGGGATAGCTGGCCGGGTGTATCGCTTGCACATAGCGCCTTCCACCTCCCTTGGAGCTGAAGACGTGCGCCATTAATTCCCAGTAGTGTTCACAAACTTTGTTCCCTGGTTGACTTCCTCCGAGCCCTGTGGCAGCCGAGTTTTCGGAGAGACTCGCTGCCGGCCCAGTACACACGCTAACTAAGAGCCCTGTTCTTGGGTGGGTGCTCCGCATGTGGCGGTTCCCTGTAAGGCTAACCCCATGCGATTTATATCTTCCGCTAGTTCGTTTCCCTGCTGGCAAACTGCGTCTCAGTCTCCATGTTTGTAGTTACTCCTCCCCCATTGGGCAGGATCTACCTTGAAGGCTCTCCACATGGTTGGAAAGACCATGTGACGTATTCTTCCACTTAAATATCCCCCCCTCTCTTTGGGTGAGGTGTGGTCTCCGCGGTGTCTTCCCCTTGGGAGGGACACTCCCCGACTAGACCTGGCGGCCCAGTTGGATAATCCCCCTTCTTTTTTAGGGAGTGGAAAAAGAGAAGGGGAAAAGAGGCCATGACTGGGTTAAGCCTGTCTCTATCTTTGGGTAGTCGACTTGTCCCCAAAAAGGGCCATTCGACACTCATAACTATGTTGGGGAGGTTACGTGTCGAACCGGTGTGCTGGCTATGAGGCACACAGCAAGTCTGCCCACCACACACCGCCAGTTCACGTAACACAGTTCAGCCTTGTGGCGTTTTATATAGGGACCCCTAGTGTCACTACATCGACACCAACGTCGAGTGAGTGACAGATAGGGAATGTCATGGTTACTAGTGTAACCTCCGTTCCCTGATGGAGGGAACGAGACGTTGTGTCCTTCCTGCCACAATGCTGAACTACCCGCTGAAATGGCCGGACCTTATATCGGCTCCTCAGCATAAAACCTGAATGAGTGGTTGCATACCAGCTCCTTTTATACCCATATGTCCGGGGGAGTGGCATGCAAATACCAAATACCATTTTCATTGGCCTTTTATCAAAGACCAGAGGTGTCTCGGGCTCCCAAGAGTGACCCCTAGTGTCACTACATCGACACCAACGTCTCGTTCCCTCCATCAGGGAATGGAGGTTACACCAGTAACCATGACGATATATATATATATATATATATATATATTTCAAACAATACATTAAATAAGTAACTTTTATCTGTAAACACAGAGGTAAAAAAACAAAACATTGATCTAAAAAAATGCTCAATAACTTTCTCTGTCACTTGTGTTGGATGAGAAACCCATAAATGGTTTCACTGTTTAAAGCGCACTTGCCATCTGTGTCACGTTTTTGTGGTTGTTGCTTCTTTCGTTCCCTTTGCACGCAGGCTGTCTGCTGACTTGGATACCATTAATATTTCAGGATTCAGATGGTGTCCCAGATATTCTCTGTGGAAAACTTCCAACTTTCACTGGAAAAAAACTGTAAATGCATGCAAGTTGGTTTCTTATGCACTTGAATGGAAGCTGATTTATTATGAAAGGTGGTTCCCTTTCTCCTATAGTCAGCCAAATGGTGCAGCCAAAAGCTTTGTAACATAAAAGAGAAAACTAGAGCCCAGTGATGCTGCACTGAATCACAGCCCCTTAGAAATACTAAGTCATTGGCAGTAGAGGTTGTAGCACAGCGAAAGACTTTGCAAGCTGCTTCTGAGAGATGGTTTGGTTAAAAGTGTTTGTTCTGTTTTTTCTATCTGCATTTACTGGCACCATTTAAGCCTGTTTTTGTACTAAAGCATTTGTTGCAAACCCAAGTAAATTTTATGTCCGGTTGGTTTGATTGTTGTGAAAGTTTTTCCCAAACTCAGATGAGCACCAAGGAACCCTAGTCCACTTGAAAATTGGGCTCTGGAGACAGGTTTATATGGACTTCAGTATGGTTTGCAATTGGTATGAAAATAGTCTGAACTATTTTGTGGAAGTGAATTGCTACTGCTGACGTATAATGTGTTTGACAATCGCAAAATAATTTCCAAGGTAAGTGGAAAAGGTTAAACAGAGGTTTGTAGAGGAAATTGAATGTTTGTTAAAAATATGGCCCAATTAAAATACATAAAAACATTGAAATGCTGAGATTTTCAAATCTTTTCTATGCATTTAAGTTTTGGTAGTAAAATTAGGGATGGGAGGACTAGGAGTAAATTAGTGAGGTAGACTAGTTTATCTAGACCCCTGCTTTCTGTTAATTTCTTTTGTGCTCTGCAATAGGACGTATTCTTCAGTATGTGAATGCCATACAAGAAACGTGTCTGATCGGGTCGGTCTGATTTAATTATGATATGTTGTAATTAGGGTTGTCCATTTATAAAACATTTTAATCGAATTATATACATGAAATTCTGATTAATTATTTGAATTAATCGCAATAAATTGCATATTAATATTTGCCAAAAAAACACCCCCAAATAAAGATAATTCAATATATTCATCGAAATAATCATAAATATAATAAATAATAAGTATAATAATTTAGATCATTTAAAGGCATTATATTATTGTGGCAGATGAGTAAATCATTGATTAGAAATGTTGCTTTAGAAGTCAGTATATTGTTTGATTTATTTCCATATAATTGAACATAAACCTACAGTATCACTGGCCTACAGTCCCCAGTGATTACAAATAATATAATATAATTTAACATAATATAGTATATAACATAATATCAGGTTGACTGGGTTCCAAAAACAACAGTGTAAATGTAAACTGGACTAAAGTTACGGTCACACATACCTTTGCACGTCAAAATTCCGCAGGCGAAATTACAGTCATCTCAATGGGAATTCGCGTGATCGTGAATTTCGTGCGATGGACTTCCAGTGGCTAAGAATTTCCCCACGCGGATTTCGTGTGGAGTTCAAGTTTGGTGAACTTTGTGGTGAACTTTTGCCGCATTAACCAATAGGAAGTTGCTTGGTTTGGCAGTGACCTGAGTGGGCAGTGTTTCAGACACAGCTAAACTGAATATACACAATGGACAAGGATATCATTTTAGCGGCGAGTTTCTTTTCAACTAAACTCTGCCAGAGTATGAAGTGCAGCATTAAAAAGAGGCTGTTTGGCAGGAATTATTTTGCTAAATTCACATTCACTCAGCATCCGCCCACGCCATCTTCGCCCGCGGAATTTCGCCGTGCAAAGATATGTGTGACCGCACCTTTTGACTACAGTTGACCAAAAAGAGACATATTTTGAGTAATTTTGAGTGATTATTTTTCATTTAATTCAAGTTTTTAAAGCCTTAAACAAAATCTTATATCCCTATTGTATTATATGATGAAAAAGACAATTAATCGTCATAATCGTAAAGGCCCTAAAACAGACAATTAATCGTCATTATCATGAAAGCCCTAAAACAGACAGTTAATCATCATAATCATGAAAGCCCTAAAGCAGACAATTAATCGCCATAACCTTGAAAGCCCAGACAATTAATCATCATAATCGCAAAAGCCCTAAAACAGACAATCATCAGAATTGTAAAGCTCTAAAACAGACAATTAATCCTCATAATCGTGTATCCCCTAAAACAGACAATTAATCCTCATAATCGTGTATCCCCTAAAACAGACAATTAATCCTCATAATCGTGTATCCCCTAAAACAGACAATTAATCGTCATAATCGTGTAACCCCTAAAACAGACAATTGTCAAAATCGTGAAAGCCCTAAAATAGACAATTAGTTGTCATAATCGTGAAAGCCCTAAAACAGACAGTTAGTCGTCATAATCGTGAAAGCCCTGAAACAGACAATTATCATAATCGTGAAAGCCCTAAAACACAATTAATCATCATAATCGCAATAATTTTGTCAGTTAATCGTCAGGAAAATTTCATAAATGTGACAGCCCTGGTCTCGAGACCCCTTCTGCTCTGTCCAGCTGAAATCCGCTTACTGCACCATGCTGACTGAGACTTGCAAAAACAAGCTTAAATTGCTCTGTTAGTAGGAAGGTTCCGTATTACTGTTGTGTAATTATGTTAATTTTTTTAACATTTTTTAAAAAAAAATATATATTTAATCGCACAGAATTAACATGTTAAATCAACAGCCTTCGCTAAAACGCTCACACCTCTGGTCTTTTCTGCAGGAGTTTGTGGAGAACAGCCGGAGGGCAATGGCGATGGAGGAGCGGGGGCGCAGCAAACGTGCCCATCCCAAGGAAGATGTAGAGTTGACGGAAGTTAATGCCATGGTGAGTGGTGATGTGGGCATTGCAGGGACAGAGTGGCAGATCTTACAGGAGTTTCACCTGTACTATCTGCTGCTGTGTGTGCTGGTGGACTGGGCCCTATCAGAGCACACTCTGGTGTTGTGCCTCACCCAAGACATGATCATCTTCCTTTCTGTCTGCCTGCCCACCTCCACCCTCTTCTTCCTGGGCACTCTGCTCCAGAACATGCCCGTCGCTGCTGCTGCATGCTGACTAATGCTTCCTCACCGCCTCCCTACATCCATTCTTTCATCCATCCTTTTTTCTTCACACTAACAGAGCACGAGCATCTATTTTTCTACTTGTGGATTAATATTTTTCTTTTTCATAATTATTTTTCATAATTATTATTATTTTATTTTTTATCCATTCGTGCCTCTTTTTTTACTGACTGTCTTGAACTTATTTGGTGACTGTAAACTGTATTTTTTATCTGTGGCCTTAAAATCACCATGTTGCTCTTTGGAGGAAAGATAATTATCTACCAGACTGGATAAATAAGAGGAGCAGAGGAAGGGAAAGGTAATGATAAAACAGTCTTTCACTGTAACGTTGGGTGTCATAATATCACCTGTATTTTAACAGGTATGATGGATTCCCCATAATTTTTACTGGCCACCTTTCAGCTGTGAAAGTTAAAGTTGAAGTTGACATTGGAAATAGACACTCTTTGGATTGTTAAACAGTTGCAAAGTCTAACTTACTGGACATACCATTGGAAATCATGCAGTTTAAACACCTGAATTATTATTGTGCAGCTCTGGGATGTTGTGGTTATCTTTTAGTAAGAACTGGTTAGTTTGACTTATAGAATATAATTGGAACCAACTGTACATGGGTAGTTGACATGAAATGTCAAACAGTGTCTAAAGTTTTCTGCATTTTGACATGTTATAGTTCATCTAAAGCTGTCTTACAGGAACAGTTCACCCAAATTTGAAAGTTCTCTCTTTAAATTGACAATGTGGTTAACGACATAAATTTTGGCCTGTTCCTCAAAGAAAGATTTTAGGAGGACTTGGTTGTATGTACCGCTTTTATTGTGCTTTTGCATCCTTTTTTGAAGCTTGAAAGCTTGCATGGAAAAGAACCTCCAGTACCAGAGTTTACAGTTGTGCTCAAAAGTTTGCATACCTTGGCAGAAATTGTGAAATTTTGGCATTGAGTTTGATTTTTATTTAAGGATAGTGATCATATGAAGCCATTTATTATCACATAGTTGTTTAGCTCCTTTTTAAATCATAATGATATATGAAATCACCCAAATGGCCCTGATCAAAAGTTTACATACCCTTGAATGTTTGGCCTTGTTACAGACACACAAGGTGACACACACAGGTTAAAATGCAATTAAAGGTTAATTTCCCACACCTGTGGCTTTTTAAATTGCAATTATTGTCTGTGTATAAATAGTCAATGAGTTTGTTAGCTCTCACGTGGATGCACTGAGCAGGCTAGATACTGAGCCATGGGGAGCAGAAAAGAACTGTCAAAAAACCTGAGTAACAAGGTAATGGAACTTTATAAAGCTGGAAAAGGACATAAAAAGATATCCAAAGCTTTTAAAATGCCAGACAATACTGTTCAATCACTTATTAAGAAGTGTAAAATTCAGGGATCTCTTGATACCAAGCCAAGGTCAGGTAGACCAAGAAAGATTTCAGCCAGAGCTGCCAGAAGAATTGTCCGGGATACAAAGAAAAACCCACAGGTAACCTCAGGAGAAATACAGGCTGCTCTGGAAAAAGACGGTGTGGTTGTTTCAAGGAGCACAGTACGACGATACTTGAACAAAAATGAGCTGCATGGTCGAGTTGCAAGAAAGAAGCCTTTACTGCGCCATTGCCACAAAAAAGCTTGGTTACAATATGCCCGACAACACCTTGACACGCCTCACAG
This sequence comes from Myxocyprinus asiaticus, assembly GCF_019703515.2. NCBI lineage: Eukaryota > Metazoa > Chordata > Actinopteri > Cypriniformes > Catostomidae > Myxocyprinus > Myxocyprinus asiaticus. The sequence goes on along the minus strand of NC_059365.1, from coordinate 37,886,766 downwards.
CTTCTGGCACACTGTAATTTGGAGTGACGAGACCAGAATAGAGCTTTATGGTCACAACAAATAAGCGCTATGTTTGGAGAGGGGTCAACAAGTATTGTGCTCCTTGAAACAACCACACCGTCTTTTTCCAGAGCAGTTAACATGTGTTTATCTGTAGATGCTCTTTACAGAAATGCTGGTTTTGTTAAAGAGACAGTACCAGTTTTAGCATATACTTATTTACATTGCAATTAAACTATAACAAATATATGAAATATAATATCTTATTGATTAAATATATGGATTTGTTCATTTTAAAAAATCCAAAATGTGACCAAAATGATGAAAAACTAATACAGTTTAATTAGTAAAATTAATATTTTCATATTGTACCTAGTTAGAAGGTCCCCTGTATGATTAACAGTATTATCTGGGAGAGAATTTATTTTATATGTAAGCAAAAGGGACATTAAAACTGAAATATTCCCATATGAATCGATATTGAAATCAGAATCGAATCGAGAGCTTATGAATCTAAATCGAATTGAATCGGGAAATCTGTATCAGTAACCGGCCCTACATCGTTGATTTAGAAATTGCGGTCACAGTAGGTACTTACGATGGAAGTGAATGGGGCCAATCCATAAACATGAAAATACACACTGTTTCAAAGAATAGCCAAAAGATGTAGACATTATACGTGTTAACATGATTTTAGAGTGATAAAATCACTTATAGGTTCTATGGCGTTTTGTTATCATGGCAATATTGATCTTATATTGGATATAACTTTAATCTGATAAGCTTGGTATGCGATTTTATCACACGTTTGTTTGTTTTTTTAATTAACCTTGATTTTTTTTTTTTTTTTTTTTTGTGGTAATCAGTATTATGCCACAAATGCTATCGATTGAGCTTAACTTGTACTGAACAACTGGGATATTTTTTTAACATGGAATATTTGTACTTTTAAAACCTCATTCACCATGTCGCAGGACTGTTTAAGTGAACTGAAAATAAAAAAGAAAGCTAAAACGTGATTAAAAATGGCAGTAAACTTAAATTGTTACGAAATGGAAATGAAATTATCACAGCATCTAAAATATACACATTCCCTTACAGTATACATATACATTTTAATCTAAAATCTTGATGTTGAAATGAAGATGTTATTTGTCAACTACCCATATACTCTCTATTGTCCTTAAATGTTTCACTGTAAATGGTGTTGGCTTATTACAGATATGAGAATCTGCTTTCCATACATCATCACATCATATCTCAACATGCATGGCTTCTCACACCTGCATCAAGTTTTGCAATGCCATTTTTATGGTTTTAACCCATTTTTTGGCATTTCATTGTGCTACTTGAAGAAGATTGATGAAGTGGATTCCCTCCTCCAGATGTTCTCTGATTGATTCTTTGTTTGTCTGGGAGTTATGAGACTTAAATAACTTGTTTCTTTCCTTTAGGCTCCTGGGACAAGCTCTGCTTGACCAAAATCAGCCCATGGGACTTTTTAAAGACATTCCAAAATGTTTATTTTTACCAATGTGTAACATGTTTACTATGGTTTCACTCCAGGGAATACAATATTTTAATAAGAAACTGTAAAAAAAAATAAATGACATAACAATGTAATGAAGCACTTTATATTGGAGCGCTGCATATTTTAAAAGCCTGATGCATTTTTCGTAGTGATGTCCTTTTTATAAGACTAAAAAAAACCAGTTGCCATCTAGTGAAACACAGTATTAATAATGTCTAGAATCACTGTTTTTATTATGTATAGTTTTCATAACAAACCTTTTTTAAATTGGTTTTCTTTGCGTAAATGAAAACAAAAAAAAAACGTCATACTGCAGTGCAGCACTTGTTTTTTTTTCTTCTTCTTCTTTTAATCTAAATACCGAAGCATCTATGCTTTTATTTCACACTTTTAAAAAAAGACTTATGCTTAGCCATGTTATTTTACAAAATAATTTGACCATGCCTGAAAATGAAGTCAGAGGATCCCTGCATTTAACTTCTGTGTAAAAAGGTTGGTTGATTTCCCTCCAATGGTGTTTTTTGTTTGTTTCTGAGTTATGACAAAACTTTAAATGTCTGTTTTTCTTGCTGTGACTGTTAGTGTTGTAAGACATTGGCCTGGTTGCATTATACTGAAAGATAGAAGGAAGATAATGGTTTTAAACTACAATCAGCTGCTGCTGTAACTATGGTTACGAGTGGAATTTTAAAATACACATGTATGGATGTCTTTGTATTATTCAACAAAATATCAAACCAATGGCATTTACAGTGGCAAAAAAAGTGTGTACCCTTTGGAATTAGCTGGTTTTCTGCATTAATTGGTCATAAAATGTGATTCTTTTTATAATCTTTCATGTCTTTATTGAGCTCATCGCATTAAGCATTCACATTTCTGTGGAAAAAGTAAGTGAACCCTTGGATTTAAAAATCAGAATGAGCTTTATTGCCAAGTATGCTTAAATATACAGGGAATTTGTCTTGGTGACAGAAGCTTCCCATGCACAAACAATACAACAACAAGACAGATATAATACAAAATAGAATAAAAATAAAAATTGAATAGAAAATATAAGTATTTACAGAAATGCACAATAGGACAATATCAATATATATATATATATATATATATACGTATGTACAATATACAAATACAATCAGTTATAAACAGAAGCAAGGGAATGTAATGGCAGAAGAGGTGTATTGCACATTAATTATTGCTCAGTGAGGCAGTTTTAACTGTTCATGAGATGGAAAGCCTGAGGGAAAAAACTGATCCTGTGCCTGGCGGTTCTGGTGCTCAGTCCTCTGTAGTGTCGGCCAGAAGCCAACAGTTCAAAAAGGTAGTGGGCAGGGTGAGTGAGGTCCAGAGTGATTTTTCCAGCCCTTTTCCTCACTGTGGGAGTGTATAGTTCTTGAAGGGGGGGCAGGGGGCAACCAATAATCCTCTCAGCAGTCCGAACTGTCCTTTGTAGTCTTCTGATGTCTGATTTCGTAGCTGCACCAAACCAGACAGTTATAGAAGTGCAGAGGACAGACTCAATGACTGCTGAGTAAAACTGTATCAGCAGTGCCTGTGGCAGGTTGAATTTCCTCAACTGTTGAAGGAAGTACAACCTCTGCTGGGCCTTTTTCACAATGAGTCAATGTGGGTCGATGGTAGTGCCCAGTAACCTGAATGACTCCTGCTGCCACAGTGCTGTTCAGAATGGTGGTTTAATAACTGGTTGATCCACCTTTGGCAGCAATAACCTCAACCAAGCTTTTCTGGTAGCTGCGGATTAGACCTGGACAACATTCAGAAGGAATTTTGGACCATTCTTACTTACAGAACTGCTTCAGCTCAGCCATATTCTTAGGATGTCTGGTGATAACGGCTCTCTTGAGGTCATTCCACAGCATCTCTATTGGGTTAAGGTCTGGGCTCTGACTGGGCCTCTCCAAAAGGTGGATTTTCTTGCCCTTTTTTATGCCATACATAGTGCTACATGTTCTTCCCAAGTAATTCTACCTTAGTTTCATCAGTCCACAAAACATTTTTCCAGTAGCATTGTGGAGTGTCAAGGTGGTCTTTGGCATAATTCAGACACGCAGCAATGTGTTTGCTGGAAAGCAGCTGCTTCCTTTGTATTGTCCTGCCATGGACACCATGCCCATTGAATGTTTTCCATATAGTAGACTCATGAACAGAGATGTAAACCAGTTCCAATTATTCCTTCAAGTCTTAAGCTGTCACTGCAGGGTTTTTTTTTTACCTCACTGAGCATTCTGCGGTGTGCCCTTTGAGTCATCTTGGATGGACGGCCACTTCTAGGGAGAGTAGCCACAGTACTAAATCATCTCCAGTTATAGACAATTTGTCTAACTGTGGACAGATGAATATCAAAGCTCTTCGAGATAACTTTGTAATGCTATCCATCTTTATGCAAAGCAACAATTTTTGATCATAGGTCTTCTGAGATCTTTTGCGAGGCATGGTCCACATCAGCAGATGCTTCTTGTGAATAGCAACGTCAAAATGTTTGAGTGCTTTTTATAAGTCAAAGTAGCTCTAACCCACATCTCCAATCTCGTTTCATGAATTTGATGCCAGGTTTGCCAGCTCCTGATTTTTGTTGATGCCATTAGCCTAGGGGTTCACATACTTTTTCCAACCTACACTGTGAATGTTTGAATGATGTATTCAGTATGTACAAGAACAATACAATAAATTGTATGTTGTTAGTTGAAACATTTTGTGTTTGTTCAGTATTGTAACTTAGATGAAGAAGATCAAACCAGATTTTAAGACAAATTTATACATAAATATAGGTAATTCCAAAGGGTTCACACACTTTTTGTTGCCACTGTATTTACAATAAATATAGTACAAATAGATATATTGTTAAAAAAAAATTCACATCTGTGGAACATGTCCATTGTTGAGTTTAGTTGTTCTGAACGACACCAGTGGTAACTCTGCTAGGACACCTGTGTGAACTTGAGGGGAACATACTTCATACATCCATTAAAAATCATTTTACACCAATTGGTTGGAATTAATTTAAAAAATGACTCTGAAAGTTGTAGTAAAGTGAAAAATGAAAATAGTTCTGAGAAAAGGTTTAGCACTTTGTTTGATATTTTGTATCTAATGCAGTGACATTCATACATATATAAGTGATTTAAAAAAACTAAATATTTTTGGGGCCTGTTCCTAGACATGGTTTGTTTAAGCTTCAGAGCTGATTCCTCATGATGACAGAATCATGTTCTTCCTTCAAAGAAATATGAGGTCGCTCCTGTTGGTAAATGAGCAGCAGTGGGGGAAATTATGGTGCTGCAATGTGGTTTTCTCACCTCTTTGTAAAAGTATCTATTTGATTTTGTGTAAGTGACATGACTTTGCCTCAGCAAATGTTTTTCTTTTCCATTTGACTGAAATTGAGTACGTGAGCATCTTCTAACCATGATAAATAGCATAAAGTCCTGATTTCTCCTCCGGTAAAAAAATTTCATTCAACCGGTAGATGTTAAAATTCTTATGGCAAAATGTTGCCTTTGCTTTTGGGAAACATGTTTTAATGTTAGCTTTTACATTGTTTCATTAACTTATTCTGTAGGTTTACTCATTTTTGTTTGTTAAATGTCTCATTTGTTGCTTAATTTTTCGTTTTGCAACCCCTGGAGTGTTCTGTTGCTTTAAAGGGATAGTTCACCCAAAAATGACAATTCTCTCATCATTTACATACCTCATGCCATTCCAGATGTGTATGGCTTTCTTTCTTCTGCAGAACACAAGTGAATGGTTACCAAAATTTTAAAGCTTCAAAAAGCACACAAAGGCTTCATAAATCCATAAGACTCCAGTTGTTGTCTTCTGAAGCGATACAGTGAGTTTTGGGTGAGAACTTATCAAAATGTTACTCCTTTTTTCACTGTACATCTTGCCATTGCAGTCTTGATTACATTTCCTAGTGCTTGACGCATACGAAGAGCTCTAGATGATGCTATAGGAAGTGAAATCGAGCTTGAAATCGTGATCGCCAAGGAGACTGCTGATTTCAAGATTTAGAGTGAAAAAAGAGTTATATTTTGGTTTGTTTTCACCCAGAACAGATTGGAATGCTTCAGAAGACATAGAATAACCACCGGAGTCTTAAGGATTACTCCTATGCTGCCTTTGTGCTCTTTGGAGCTTCAGAGTTTTAGTCACCATTCACTTGCATTGTATGGACCTACAGAGCTGAGATATATTCTTCTAAAAATCTTTGTTTGTGTTCATGAGGGTGAGTAAATGAGAGAATTTAAATTTTTGAGTGTACTATCCCTTTAAAGGGGTCATGAAGTGCTTTTCTTTTTCAAATATTCCCTGAGATCCAGTGATAATGTTATAAATGTTTTTTTTTTTTTTTTTGCACCAAAACAATCACAATTTAGTAATATATGATCATCTTCCACCCTGTTTTGGGCCCTCAGTCTGAAACGCTCCGTTTGAACCTAAGCGCCTCCTTAAAACTTCAACGTAAACGCCCACTGTTCTGATTGGCTAACATCATGCAGCCCCTCAAATTCAGCAAACTCAATCGGAAGAGAATGAACCTCGACATTATAAAGCAAAATTGCAGTGTTTACACAACACACATCAAACACATTGCATCCGAATATATTAAACTGTTTATCTCAAGCACAACTGTTAACACTCAGCACCATAAACTATCAAACAGTCATGACATTTGAAATATTCATGAATGAAACAGTTTACTTACTGTTTTTGAAGTGTTTTCATCTGCCCCATCCTTCAATAACAGTTCCTTTGCAAAGCTTGAATCGTATTTTGACTGTTAACAAGCAATCCGTGCTGCATGAGCCAAAAAAAAAAAAACGAACCCCGTCATAGTCCAAAGAATGGTGAAATTACGCACACACATACTGAAGGCGCATTGAGTCGCACATCGCCGGAAACACACCGAAACGGTCGAAGATTACCATTGTTCATCGCCAAAGACGGCCTATGTTTACATACACCGACAATTAAAAGTAGCGCAGATAGGCGAAAGAACGCGTCCATGACAGAGGCAGCAGCTGAATGAAAGAGAATTGCTTCTCCCTTTCAGAGTTGTAACTTGACACCGCATCTTTTAAAAGCGGCGAGTTACATGACAGCGGTCAAAGAGTCTGTGTAGTTAATTTTTATATACAAAATAATTCAATATAGTCCAGATGGGTCCCCTTTGGTGTTATGTTAGGAATAGTTAGCTACACAAGGCCTGCCATCTTGACTTGAACTGCGCGCCAGTGGGCGGGGCCAAGGGTGTGATGACACATGTTGTGGGATGTGCAAATACAAATTAGCAATGTTTTGTGACATCACGAACAGACAGATTTCAAAACAAGATGCTGCAGCAGGGTGGCAGCTATAAATGCTCTTTTTAGACTGGGGAGGAAGTTTTGAATTCTGAAATTTAAAGTATGTTTTTAAAGTGCAGTTACCTCTTATATGTCTAAATATCAAGGAAAATTTGATTCTCCATTTCATGACCCCTTTAAGCTAAGGGCATATAACCTGCATAGCAGCACTAACTTTCATATCTGCATCAAACCCAAGTCTTCCTACTCGTTCAACACATTTTGAAAGAATCATCGTTTTATTTTCTGTTAGACAGCGCTGTGAAATTGTTGTATTCGGAGATGAGTCACACATAACTCGCATTTTGCCTGAACCAATTAAGTGAATGTCACCCCCTGCTGGATTACGTTGGTTAGTTCAGTGCAGTACAGTACAGGACAAGAATAGAAAAATTACAGCTCCCTACCTTCATAGTAATTTACCTTACTCATCAAATGCCACAACATGGTAGATGCCACTTACGACAATATGTATAATTTAGGAATCTGCATCCATTTATTTATGTCCTTTTTCTAACAAATGTCAGACTTAGCAAAAATGTCGTGACTTGAATAAGTGATGTATGCAGTTTTTGTATGGATGTTTTGAATGTCATGTTACATATTGATAAATATTGACTGAGGAATTAGCTTTTTAAAATAATAATTATTCTTTACATGGGTTATCTTGACCGTATACATTATTTCATGTTTTGGTGTCTTGTATTGGAGGGAAATTTTGTGAATTGTGTTAAAACAAGGAGACCACAAAGACCTTTTGGGAGGATTCACAGTTGAACACAGATTTACTTGTGAGAAATTGAGAGCATGAATTAAAAAAAAAAAAAAAAAAAAAAAAATTGCCACACAACACTATTATGCTCAAAGCATGTTAAATATTGCACTAAGATGGCATACATTTAAACACAGAGATGAGTTAAAGATATCTGTAAAAACATTTATAGAACTTTACAATTGTCAATATAGAGATGTTTCATAAATGTTTAAAGATCTTCTCTGTCAACAAAATTGTCTTTTAAATGCTTGAGATATTTGTTTTTGGTTACACAACCAACAGTTTTATCAGGTTACAAAAAAACTGATGATGACTGAACTAGGAAGTTGTTTAAAGATGCTTGGTGAAAATTGCCTTTTAGGGTGAATCTCATGAAAACACATCCCGGTCACATTTTACCACAGAATGGAATATATATATATATATATATATATATATATACCTTTATATATAAAGGTTTATAACTTGACAAAAAACAAAAACAAGTAGGGTCAAGTGTTTGGTATCATTGTAAAGAAAAATTTCACATTTTTAATGATATATATTATAATAAATTCTGAGACTCTCAGCCTAAGAAACTGCGTGCATTTTAAAAAAAATTTCCCGAACCTGTACCGTTGTGCGCTGGATGCATATCCTGACAAGTTCGGCGAAACTCCACCTTTGATGTTGAACCCGCCTCAATCCCAGGTTGGCCTTGTTTGGCCCAAGGGTAATCAGTGGGCCAAAGGCCATTGGCCCCGAGGAGGCACAATGAAGCCCGGAAGTGACAGTGGGAACTCAATTGGCCCTGGCACGCACTAGTATGCCCTCATTTGGCCTGATAGTGGAAACGCGGCTATTGAGTATGTGTCATTTACTTGGCGCCATCTCCTGGTAGCCATATGTAACAGTCACCAGTCACATGCCTCTCTGCCCAAATATGGATGATTTTTGCACCAATCTGAACCCAATCTGATTGGTTTAGCGTTCCTTTTTTATTAAAAAAATACTGTACAACAATTTCAGGATTAGTAGTAAACAAAATTGGTTTAGTGCTCCATGACGCTACATCATTTCTGATGACGTCATCCGATACAGGAAAGCTAACATGTTTTCAGCCAGATTGCAAGATGCCAGATGCTGTGTGCACATTGTGCTTCATTTCAATTATCTCATGGTTTCTGCCTTGTTTGAAAGATAATCACCTCCTCTAAGTAATGGTATGTGATATTTTATGTTCATAAATGTCTGACATATACTCGGTGAGTAAAACAAATTGTCTGGTTATATTCTACTCTTTGAGAGTTTTTCAACAACATATGACACTTGGTTATGTGATGAGTTTGATGTTTTTACTGATTATAATAATATGTACAGAGAAATATTTTCCACAAATTATCAAAACGGAACACTTCTGATTTGTCTGCAAATTTTAAAGCACTTGTTCAGTTTTGGTCATAATGCCTACATGCATTGTGAAGTACAGCTTCTAAGCTTTCAAACAATACCTATTTGTGATGATCAAGACTGTAGTTATTAATATTTTGACAATTTTTTTTTCTTGTGGGCCCGCCGGCAGGGGCCCATCCGAGCTTAAAGGGTTAAGCATATTTTTAACATAACAATTTCCATCAAATTAAATTGAGTTGTCTTTAACAAAATTAAAATAATGAAACTTCTAAAAATAAAATGTAATACTTTGGGATGTTTTACTTTTTTTATAATTCCTATTATTCTCAATGGTGATTCTCATTATTCTTATTACTGTGGTACAGTATTTTTTTATATTTAAAATGGCATTCATTAAATGTACAACAAATATTACCATTATGTATAAATACATTTAGATTTATTTTATTATTATTATTATTATTTTGCATTACGATCTTGAGAATGTGAAGTGGAAATGTGCTTAATTTTCATTAAAATAACATGCACCATGCAAAATACCTTAATGGTCCTAAAATATACCTATTTGTAATGCAAAATATAATTTCTTATGTCTGTATTTTGATTTTAGGATGTAATATGACCCTGACATGTTCTTAGAAGTTTTCGTGAGATTCACCCTTTCATGCTGAACTAAGATCAGTGTTTTGGACTCTGAACGATTAACAACTTAGGCAGAAAAACTAATTTAGGATCAGTACAGAAGGGCAACTACTGCTTGAGAAAGTTACATTACTATGGTCATCAGTGTTGTAATCACAAGGACAGGATCATGTTGTCCTCAGACACTGGCTTTTGCTCACACTTTTTATTGCCAAATGTGTACAAAAGGACATTTAAATAGTGCACAAACTCTTTATTGTGTTACCTGGTTGAAACCCTTTTAGCTGATTTTGTCACAGCCTTTTTTTTTTAACATTACTTTTATAAATCACTGAGTAACAGCTGTGACATAAAGCTATAGGCTTGTGAGTATGTATTAGAACGAGACCGAGCCAAACTAGCAAAACCCATAACCACTGCACACACACACTTAGATTACTTGCATGCTCCTGACCTGGGACTTTTCTAACTCTTTAAAACAATGAGCCATTTTTGTAGGAATGTGAACTGTTTGGCATTAGAATACATGTGACTTAACACAGATAGAACAATAGCTTTATTATGCGACAAGCCACTGTTTTTCTTTTTTCCAGATGAGATTGTGAGTATTTCTAATCTTCATTTTGGGAAACTGTGCTTCTCTTCTTGTCACACAGGGGAATGGGCCGTTTCTGTCATCAGATACAGTTATTGATAGGCAATACATCATTTTACTCCTCTGGTGTGATATTACTATTAGCTCTTACCTGAAGTAAAGTTGTTTGTAACATTGAACTAAGTTTTTGTTGATTTGTTTGATTTTTATATTTATGATTTCAATTGTATCCTGTTTTTTTAAAGTAATAAAATGGAGAAAAAAGGACAACGTTTCTTCAGGTGTGTCAGCTTTTTAGGCAGGCTTTGGATCAAACATGAAAAAGGTTTTATTTATTTTTAACAAATTGATGTGGGGGGAAAAAAACATTTATAATAAGCATGCTAGTCTCCCAGATATGACCAGAATAATGCCATCAGTTTGTAATTACTACAAGCTTGCATGCTTGTCTTATATACAGTAGCATTGTAGTACAAAATCTTTAAATTATTTGCTGTGGGGTTAAATACAATAACATACTGAGGGTTCAGTGCAAATCATAGGCCCTCAAAATGTCCAATACTGAGAACAGTGCAGCTTTCTTCAGCCCCCTACTGATAAAAGTCTTGAGTAAATGACTCAGTGAGGTTGAGTAAATGTTGACATTTTTGTGTGAACTGTCCCTTTAAGTAGTGTTTCTCATTCAGCATTCAAGGCTTTTTTGTAAAAAGATCTTATTTTTGACATTTTATACATCCTCGTCATCTTCACTGGCCAGTGTATCCAGCTCTTTGTCTTTGCACTGGACATGTTCAGCTTCGTATGCTTTCTGCAAATTCTCCAGCTCTTTCATCTCTGCATGGAGGCGTTCCAGATGCACAGCACGCCGGTTCCGCAGCAGCTTCATGGGAAGTGGGTTCATGTCATTAAAAGCAATGCACGTAAGCTTCCTGTGGACAGAAGACAGGATAGGGATTGGTAAGTAAACATGAGGATGAGTCTCATGAAACCTGTTAAGTACATACCTGGGTTGTATTTTAGTCCAGGATCATCAGAAAGAAATAAGAAATGATATGTTGCAAGAAAATAAAGCTTATTTTTAAGGCCATTAAAATGTTCTGGATACTTTACAAAAAAATTAATCACATTTTCCCCAATTTTCATCACCGTAATGCACATATCTCATTCTTGTTAAAAACAATAAGCCTATTTTTTAGACCATTAAAAATGTTTTGCATTGTGACATTAATTTTGTTACAATTAAGCAGTTTCCCCCAATTTTTTACTACTGTAATGCAAAAATCTCATTCTTGTTAAAGAAAATGAAGCCTATTTGAAAATGATGACCATAAAAAATTATTTGTATTGAGACATTAGTAACAAGTGTGTTTTGCCCAAGTTTTATTACCGTAATGCAAAAACACAAAACAAAAATATCTCATTACTGTAATGCAGAAATCTCATTCTTGTTATAAAAGATTACGCCTGTTTTTAAGACCTATTAAAAATGTGTTGCATAGCGACATTAATTTAGTGACAATCACATTTTGCCCAATTGTCATTACTGTAATGCAATAATCTCTTTCTTTTCAAAGAAAATATAGCCTATTTTTAAGAATATTTTTTTTTCCATTGTGACTAATTTTGTGACAATTAAGTGGGTTTTGCCCAACTTTCATTACTGTAAATAAAAAAATAAAATATTCTCATTATCGTAATCAAAAATCTCAATCTTGACATAAAAAATTAAGCTTGTTTTTAAGACTATTAAAAATGTTTAGCATTGTGATGCTAATTTAGTGTCAATTAAGCAGGTTTTGCCCAACTTTCATCACCGTAATGCAAAAAAAAAAAAAAAAACTAATTCTCAACTCATTCCTAACTTTCATTACCGTAATGCAAAAAAATCTCTTTCTTGTCAAAGAAAATGAAGCCTATATTTAAGGTCTTTAAAAGTGTTTTGGATTGTGACGCTAGTTTAGTGGCAGTTAAGCATGTTTTCCCCAATTTTGATTATCGTAATGGAAAAAAGAAAGATAAAACTCATTCTCAGTACCATAATGCAAAAATCTCATTCTTGTCAAAGAAAATAAAGTCTATGTGAAAATGAAGACCATTAAAAATTATTTGCATTGTGACAGTAATTTAGTGACAAAGTAGGTCTCTCCCATTTTGTATTACTGCACTGATGACAGGTAAGCAGGTTGCCAACTTTCATTACTGTAATACAAAAAAACCCCAACTCATTCACATTACCATAATGCAAAAACCTCACACTTGTCAAAGAAAATGAGGCTTATTTTTTAAACCTTTAAATATGTTTTGCATTGTGACATTAATTTAGTTACAAATTAGCAGTAATGCAAAAAAACTTTTTCTTGTCCATGAAAATGAAGCCTATTTTTAAGGCCTTCATTCTCATTACTTTAATGCAAAAATCGAATTCTTGTAACTGTAATGTGAAATAATTATATATTATTTTAATTCTACACCAGGTACATGTTTGTATTTGTAGTACAGCCTTTCTGCATATTTAAATAAAAAACTGTATTACAGTAATTTATTACTGTAATAGAGTGAATTATTTTAATACAGTATTGACATTCTAATATAAATCAACATTAAGAATAATGAGAGTTACAAAAAAGATAAAATGTCCAGATACATAACAGTAATGAGAAATTGGGGGAGAAATTAGCTTAATTGTTACTGAAAAGTTATGTTTAAGCCTATTTTTAAGACCATTCAAACACTTTATTTTGGCACATTTCCCCAAATTCTCATTGCCGTGATGCAAAATTCTTATTCTCATTACAGTAAAGCAAAAACAAATAATATATTATTTAAATTGTAACATATCTATACATCATGGTAGTGTTTGTTGTAGTGCTTTTCTGTTGATTTAAAAAATATATACAGTAATTACACTAGTTACTGTATCACAGTAATGAAGATCTAATGTAAATCATCAGTAAAGCATACAGATAATGCGAATTGGAGAGAAATGTGTAATTGTAATGGAAAAATGTGAGATTCATTCATAAGGATCAAATCTGAGAAAACAGTAGTGATTGACAGTTGTGAAATCAGTTTAATATGCTCTTTAACTGCAGCAATCACTCCTTATATGTATATGTCCCGCAGACTGGAAAGACTCCCCCTCCCTGTGTTTTGAAAAGATGCCATGCACTGGAAACAGAATGCAGGTGCATGCTTGCAGTGCCAGGGGCATCATTTAAAGTTTTAAAACAGCCGCACCATAGAGTCAGTTGACCCATATTCAGTTCCTCTGTGTGTGAGTGCTGCATTCTCATACACACACATACAACATTCTTTGTTTCATGGCTCAATGAATTATATATGCAGATGTCTGTGGCAGAAATAGCTATGTCAGCACCAGCAACAGCTTCTTTAACATGGATGGAAGAGTGGAAGGGACAGAAGATGAGAAATGAAAGCAGACACACAGAGCTGATCTGTGTAGTTGGTGACACTTATATATGAAGCCTGTTTATATAAAGCATTCATAATACTTTATAATGCACACTATTTGTATGTTACCCTAAATAACTAACCACATAACTAACATACAGAATTCTTCTAATATATTTATATTTTTATACTAATAATAAGAGTATTTTAATACTTTTGTCCTGTTTATACTCTATTATACTCTCTCATAATACCTTTAAAAAAATGAAACTATTATAGCATAACTGTAGTTACAATTGTTTATGAAAACATCTAATGAATTACAATATGCATTACGAATACCTTTGTAATGTTTTAAGAATACATTTAGAATGCATAATATAAACAGTCGCTGTTGCTTTAATATTGTCCTTTTACACTCCTATTAAATTCTCAGTCTAATAGTGCTTTCTTTTTCTTTCTCTCTCAATCAGTTCTCCTGTTTTTACGTTTCATCTCACCTTCCATCTGCAATGGTATTGGGAAAGAGACGGAGGTACTGGTACATCTCAACACTATCATGGATCTTTAAGATGTGCTCCTCTCTGTATTTGAACAGAGCTAATGCATACCGGAATATCACCTGTGAAAAAAAATGAGCGAATGGTTTAGTGATTAATTACATCATAGTACTGTATTTGAACTTAAGGGTTCTATTCTGATTTATACAATGATGGTAAATGTAGGTATTTCTCATTATTCCCTCTTAATTTCACCCAAAACAATTTTGACATCCAGTTTTTGAAATTTTTGTCACCACTAAATTACCTGACCCAAAAACTCTGAAAGTTTGTGACACTAGTGATGAAATAAACATATTTCCAAGAATAGCTTGTTACCTTGGTGCCCTCATACAGGAAGGCATCCCATACTTTAAACAGTATGTGGCTGGGCAAACTCTCCACAAACAAAACCAGGAACCATTCAACGGTAATGAGTGACACATCTACTCTCTGTGCTTCCAGATGGGCCATGAGTCGAGGCAGCTTTTCCCACATGAGGTCCTTTAACACACGCTGATCTGCCTGCAGCAAAAGGAAGATGAGAAAAATTATATATATATATATTGTGTAGGTCCCTCGTGCCGCAAAAACAGAGCCAACCCACATTTCAGAATAACTGAGCGGTTATCTGAGTTACCATTAAATTCTAGAGACTGTTGTGTGTGAAAATCCCAGGTGATCAGCAGTTACAAAAATACTCAAATCAGCCCGTCTGGCACCCACAATCATCCATGCAATTATCTAATCATCCAATCATGTGGCAGCAGTGCATAAAATCATGCAGATACGGGTCAGGAGCTTCAGTTAATGTTCACATCAACCATCAGAATGGGGAAAAAAATAAATGTGATCTCTGTGATTTGGACCGTGGTATGATTGCTGGTGCCAGATGGGCTGGTTTGAGTATTTCTGTAACTGCTGATCTTCTGGGATTTTCACACACAACAGTCTCTAGAATTTACTCCGAATGGTGCCAAAAACAAAAAACATCCAGTGAGCGGCAGTTCTGTGGACGGAAATGCCTTGTTGATGAGAGAGGTCAACAGAGAAAGGCCAGACTGGTTCGAACTGACAAAGTCTACGGTAACTCAGATAACCACTCTGTACAATTGTGGTGAGAATAATATCATCTCAGAATGCTATTCTGAGATGCGGGTTGGTGCTGTTTTGGCGGCATGAGGGGGACCTACACAATATTAGGCAGGTGCTTTTAATGTTGTGGCTGATCGGTGTGTATATATATATATATATATATATATATATATATATATATATGTACTGTATATATAATTAATGGCACTAAAAAGTATTTAGACAATTATGTGAATTATGAGTACTAAAAATTGTAAAACAAATAGTTACGTTTAATTCATTAATCTGTATTTATATACTGGCATTACAACAACCACCATGCCCATCAGATATCAGAATTTGCCATTTAAAAAAACATATCTGTTTACCACTACAGATTTCCTAAGAAAGAGTTGATACCTGACAGCCCAGCAGGTCTTTAGTGTAGTAATCTTGAGGCATGATGTACTCCACAATCACTACCAGGCACCAGAAGGCGTCTTCTTCTTTCTGCAGCACCAGCAGAGCAATGGCTGCCAGTCTGTTTACAAAGGCATAGATGGTGTTATTTAACATTGATTTAGATTATAGGTGTGTACACTTTTAGGACTATGGTATTACTAAGCAAAATGCCAAGTTCATAAAGTGGGTAATCAATAGATGACCACAAGATGTCAGTATATCCAATGATAATGCTTTAATAGGTTTTCAGCAGTAGTCACTAAGGTGGATAAAGCAGACATCACTTAAAATTTAGATTGACCTCATCTTAAAATTGTAAAGGTGAATTGTGTAATTTCAACCTCACTAGCAGCACCAAATAGACTTGCAAAAATGATGACTGTTTCCAAAATAGATTGCCTAAACACCCCAACAAACCTCTCACTTGACTATCTGGCCAGTAACTTTTAGCTAGTAACTAAAACGCAAGTCTGGTTTACATCACCAACTTTGTTAACACTTATTTGTAATAGGAAGAGTTGACAATGGAAGCCAGGCTATCCTGTCGACTCTGTAAAGAATCCCGACAATGCCAATGTCTGTTCTTGTTTTACTACATACTCTGCCTCTTTGTGCTTTGTTAAGCCTTCATATTTTTTTTCCATTTATATATATATATATATATATCCTGGTTTTCTGAATAATGGAAGACACTGTTAAAAAAAAGTATATATATATATATATATTTTTTTTTTTTATTTTTTTTTTTTACATTGTCTTCCATTGTTTAGACAAACCAGTCAATTGGGGCAATATAAAATTCGTGTTTACCAAAAATCTGCACAACTTTGCCTGATAATCAACAAAACTACCCAATTCTGCCAGATTTACCTAAATAATAATTTTGTTAAAATGTTAACTGTTTTTTATTCAATATTTTTAAGATTTATATTTCATGTTTTTTTTTTAATATATTATCCTAAAAAGTATCCTGAAAAGTAACCTTATTTTCAGTGTGTATACATTATATTTATCAATGAAAGTCTATAAATATCCTAAAAATATACAGTATGTATATCAATATCCTAAAAAAGTATCTTGAAAACTGTTGTTTCATTTTGTATACATTAAATAAAAGATTTATATATAATGGTTATGTTTCACATTTATTAATGAATGCATAAAAATATCCTCTCTCTCTCTCTCTCTCTCTCTCTCTCTCTCTCTATATATATATATACATATACAACAATTTCCTAATATAATAATTATTCTGAAAATGATGTCTCATTTTGTAAATATTATATTCAAGATTTCCATTTAATATATTTATATTTAATGATATATTTTGATCTATAATTAATAGTTATTTTTATTTATTTATTAATAAATGTATAACAATATCATTAAAAATGTATACATTATATTTAAGATTTACATTTTGATTTAACATTTGCATTTAAGATTTAGATTCAGATTGAGACATTTTTGTAACTTGGTTTTTAGGTGAGAAAACTGGGCAGTTTTTGTTGCTGAACCTGACAACATTAAACTGTTTTTTGCACATCCAAAGTCAATTTCCCAATAAAGAGCTTATTAAAGGTCCCCAAACATCACTGACTGAGAAGCTGACATATTGGATTACTCAAAAGAAACATTTGAGTGAACTAATCCAAGAAATAGAAAAATAAATTTGATTTAAACAGAAAAGTGTTTTGAAAGTGTCACAGTGTTTAGACACACACATCAAATGACAAACTTCACCTACAAAGCCGAGGTGTCATTTTTTCAATGTTAAAATACTTTCTCGTACTATAGCTTAATACGCAGAGACAACTATAAGTAAGCTATTTCTGGGTTGATTTAACCTATAAGTGTATCTCTGTGGAGCTATCAAAACATTGCTGTTTGTTTGAGCGACACAGCAACACTGGCTCAACCAATGGTGTGAGTTTGGGGTGGGACTATCTGTTTGTACAACCAATGGAACACAGGAAAGTTTTCTGGAATCTGTTTGAAAAATGTCATTCTGTTTGGTGATGCTAGTAGTGCAGAAATGACACATTTCATCTTCTCTTGCAAACAATAACAATTCTCTCTCTCTCACTTCTATTGTGGGCTCTGCACCAATTACCAACTGTATAAGTTATATTATTACATTGTTTAAGAGGATGTTTGTGTTCAGTATTGGCATTCGAAATACCTGTTGAGTCCCTGGACGTATCCGACAGTGGGATTTTGCCATGAGAAGGCCTGCAGCACTCTTTCCAGCTGTGGAATCAAAGAGCTTGAAGGAGAGAAGTGTTGATTGTTGGTCAGCGTGCGATCCAGGTCCAGCTGAATCTGTCTGGGCACCAGGTGAGGAGAGGTTCTACTCTTCTCACACAGTTCTTGATAGTGGTCAGGATAACGCTCTCTAAACTGTCTGGTTCTAGTGTGTATCATAAAATGCCACACCTTGGCACGGTACTCGTGTGGTAATCCTGTCCGGAGGAGACTCTTCAGTTCTGGTGATGAGGAAAGCTCCTCTTCAGGACGTCCAAACAGGAGCTGAGAGCAGCGAGCCAACAATATCCCGTCGCATTCCTCTTGGTTCAGCAGGTTTTGGGATCGGATCTCCAGGGCCTGGATCTTAGCAAGAAGTTTCAGGTCCTCAGCTTTGTAGTCTATGGCAATTTTAAAGCCATACTCATCATAATCACTGTGGAAGATTGTGAATTGTTAGTGTGAGGACAAACAGAAACTTGTAATCCATTCAATAATGAAAAGTACAGCTAAAAAATAGTTCAAAATAATAGAAAACTCACTATTTTAAATATATATTAATTAGAGCTGTCGAAAAATAACGCGGCATGCGATTAATTTAAAATGTTTGACACTTTAATTTTTCTTTATCGCAATTAACGCATTTACCGATTTTCACATTAGATTTTGATATTTCATTCAGCTCCAAGTGAGTTCTGAACACTGGTTGGAATAGGGCGAAACCTTTGCGATGTGTCTGGGGATTATTACACTGACACACACACCACAAACACACACACACACACACAACAGCGATTCCGTTTCAATGAGCAAGTGATGGAGAAAGGACATCTTAACTTTAATTTTTGTACAAAACAAACCGATATGGGACCTGTGATAATTCGCATTCACATGACCCGCTGGACTGATGCATCAGCATTTACCCTGTGTCACGTTCCAGACAATTCAGATGAAGTATCATTACGTGGACAGTGCCAGCGCTAAAAGCAAAACAAGACATTCTCTGCAAGTGCTTTTCATGTGGAGTTCAAAGCAGCAAATCATGTAAATGCGGCTTCACAATTGCTTTAGGAAAGTGTATAGCCACTATTAATAATTTGGAGGATGAGGGTTTAAGAGATTTAATGCCCATTGCAATGAAACCGCAAACTATAGGGACTAGATATTTCAATTAGTTAACATCCCTCTTAGACTTTGGGAAATGTTTAATGTTACTTGAAGTGGTGCTATTTTAGTGCATTTCTATCTTTATACTGTGGAATTCTTTGTTTGAAAAAACATTATTGTTACAAATAGTTTTTTCCCTAAGAAGTAATAAAAAAATAAATGCATTTTGACAGAAAAAGAAGTATATATAAAGTCACATTTCAGCACTTTAGAAATCATTGATTAATCGCGATTAACTACGAAAAATCATGCAATTAATCGCGATTTAATATTTTAATCGACTGACAGCACTAGTATGAATATAATTATATATATTTTTTCTATACTTTATCAACAACATTAAATCAATAGTTTTATATTTTTCCAATATTTTTTTAATTTCGATAACAACACTAATGGGATTGACGTTAAGTACAGAGTCTTATACCTTTGTCGTTTTGTATGAATTTCAAATCCTTTTTTGCCTTAAACAAGTTTGTGATATTATGATTCACTTTGGAGCTGGATGGATTGATTCTTAGCTTAATACTCTTTTATGAAAGATTTTATGAAATCCCTATGGAAAAACTTAATGGGAAAAACCGAGAACCAAGATGGCTGAAAAAAGTGGGTGGGCACTGTTGCGCTCTATAGTGTTGTAAGCTCAACTTTTCTTTTTTTTTTGAGTTTTCAACCTACAACCTTTGGGCTAGCAGCACAGATCTTTAACCACTAAGCCACACTATGTTTTAATAATCCGAAGATGTCCGCTATGAACTTTAGCCAGCCATTTCCAACAAAACGTTAAGATTTCAGGCATAGAGGTAACTGTGTTTACCTGATGGGGTTTAGCTTGGTGGCAGTGTTCAGATCTGCCTGAACCGAATCCTTAATCACCTTCTTAACTTCGTCTCTCAGCTCTGAATTCAGTTCCTCACTCTGCTGAATCTTCTGAAGGATTCCCAGATACCTGCTCTCCATCTGACAGTTATTGGCCTCCAGGACAGCACACTAACACACACAGTAAAGATCCCAAACATTATCCTCCAACATGCCTTTGTGAGTCCCAGGGCAAGTTTTTTTTTTTTTTTTCAGACCTGAGTGAAGACTGACTAAATTTACCTGTTCAATTTTGTTAAACTTTGATGCACAACTTGAGTGAGTTATGAGATGCATTGAATGATGTAATGTTTTGACAGGAAATACAGTGTTTGTTTGAAGGCTATGTGATTATAGCAACATCTCCAGACATAACACAACAGAGATTATTCTATTTCTTGTTTAAAAGTAGTAAGAGAATCATTTCACCTTTACTATCAGACTTTTCTCTTGCTCTGAGCTTTTCCTCCAAAGTGTTGTCAGCTGGTAGATCTCTGAGTTCAGGAACTTGTTCTGAATTGTATATGCCTTCAAATCATCCTGAAACAAATAGCAAACAATGGGATCATGATTGCATTTACAGTAAGAGAGCTGTAAGCATGCTTGGAAGAGGTTCAGCATGCATAAAAAGGTTGGATCATAAATAATGCATATTTACAGCATTGATTTTCCATTTTTTTCAGCTTTGTGTGAGGAACAGACTGAAATTTAAGTTCTCAAATCTCATTCATGAGATTGTACAATTGCATATTCAAATTTGGTGTGTCATGATCGGTAACAAGACACTTGAGAACAAATAACATCCTTGATGTCAAACGCCCGTGACCTGTCTTGAAGCACAATTTTGAATATATGTGAATGAAGATATATGGCGGAGAAGAAAATGATGTATTTATTGAATAATGATTTAACTTTTAGTCTGTTTCTCACACAAAGCTATCATATGGCTTCAGAAGAATTGGAGTAGAGAACACAAGTCATATGAAATACTTTTATGATACTTTAATGGTGCTTTTTGTCATTTTTTAAGCTGGTCACCATTCACTTTCATTGTATGGAAAAAAGCAGCTTGAACATTCCGCTAAATTTCTCTTTTTGTGTTCCATGGATAAAAGAAAGTCATACAGGTTTAGAATAACATGAGAGTGAGTAATTTTCATTTTTGGTTGAAATATTCCTTAAATTACATAAGAAAAAAGGTTCTACAAACATTTTCTCACTTTCAAATTCTCACTCTCCAAAGTTAGCTGTTTAAAGGTCTCTGACTTCACACCATTGGTGCTTTGCTGGTTGGCATCGCAGGCTTCCAGCTTCTCAGATAGCTTGAGTATGACTTCCTGTTTGGCCTGGTTCTTCTGCATCAGGAGCTGCACGCTCTCCTGGAGCTCAGCAACATGTGCGTCCCGCTGACTCAGGTCCCTCTGTAGAGTCTCGTTCTCCAGCTGCAGGGACTCTACTTGGTCTTGCAGTTTGGCCACTCTTCGTTCGCCGTGTCTGAGGAGCTCCAGCCGTTCCTGCTCGCCCTCAGCTGCTAGAAACTGAGCAAAGGTGCACTTTTCCAGCTGGGCAGCTTCCACCACCTTATGTAACAACACCACCAACTCCTGATAACATATTAAACACTTTAATATTAGACAGATGCTCTTTACACACCTAAAGGCTCTTTACACACCATATAATAAATAGGGCTGTTGATTTACCGCATTAATTCAGTGCAATTAGTTATATAAAAATTATTTGTAAATTGAAATAGAAATTTCAAAGCAATTCTAGCTGAAGTACAACCTTTATGTTATTACAAGTCTCATTCAGCAGGGGGCAGTAAGCTGCACAGGCAACGCAGTTCTGTACAGGCAACACACTAGTGATGGGAAGATCGGATCTTTTTACTGACTTGGATCTTTGAGTCTTGTTCAGCAAAATGAACAAATCTTTATTCAAGTAATTTTGTTTGTTTGTCACGTGAGAGCCGCATAAGCTCTACAGGATACAGAATTGATTAGTTCACCTCCCGAGTCGGTCTTCGGGTACAAGTCTTTCATGCATTTGTTATGTGAGAGCCACGTGGGCTCTGTACAGGAAATAGAATTGATTAGTTCACCCCGAGTCAGTCTTAGGATCTTCGTTCATTTGTCACGTGACCACTAATAGGCTTAGCACTCGTTCACGAGTGACAATTTCCGGTCTTTTTCATAATTTTTTTCTTTACAGCTCACAGTCAGTATGTTGCAGTTGTTTGTATCGTGATCAGTACATGTCAGTATGGCAATAAATGACATTTTAAAATCATAAGAATTGTCACGATGAATTAGTTTCATGTATTAGGAAGTGTTGACACAATATTTTCTCCCAAGTGTAAAATTAAAGTAAAATGGTCTTAGCTAACTATCAGTAAATTCAAAGGGAAATTCTGTAAGGCATATTTGATTTGGGTCTACAGTTCCCAACAAGAACATAAGAAATAAATAAATAATACAATGAGGGGATGGGGTTTTCTTCTAGCTCTTGTAGTCTATGATATTTTCTGATGAGAAGATAAAAGTCATTCAAAGTTTAAAACATTACTCTTTATTACCAGATTCAATGTTATGAAAAAAAAAAAAAAAATGACAGAAATATTCACAAAGTTATGAATTGCAAGAAATAAAGAAGCTAAAATTAGAGATCAGAAACACTTAGTGAAACTGTAAGGGCGAAAATAAAGCATCACAAACCGCTTGTTGGGAGTATTAAGTTGGGAGGTATTAAGTAACTTCTGTTTGCAATACAGAGCCTATGCGGCTGTCAATGAACGACTTGTACATGAAGACTGAGTCGGGAGGTGAACTAATCAGTTTTGTTTCCTGTACAGATCCTATGGGTACCTATGAGTCTGTCACGTGTCAAATGAACGAAAGACTCATACCTGAAGACTCGGGAGGTGAACTAATCAATTCTGTTTCCTGTAAAGATCCTATTCAGCTGTTCCCGCATCAAATGAACGAAACACAAGCAAGAATTTTGCCCATGTTATGGGCATCTCTAGGACAAAATTAACGAATCACTCTCTGAGACTACTCGTTCTTCTGAGTCATATAAAAGATTTGTTCAAAATTAATGAATCATTCATGAACGACCCATCATTACAACACATTACACTTACCGACAGCAGACAATGTAGGGGTCTCGAGACTTGGGTTTAAACTATGTTTAAAGCTAAAGTATGTAACTTTTGCAGTGTAAAAATACTTTCTCTTATCCCAGCTTAATATGCAGAGACAGCCATAAATAAGCCATTTATAGGTTAATTTTCTTGAAAAATCTAAACACTGTGTCTCTGTGGTGCTGTGAAAGTTCAATTGTTTTTTTTGAGCGACCCGTCTCGAGAGAAAATAACACTGATGCGACCAGCGGCGTGAGTTGGGGACGGGACTATCTGTTTGTTCGATAATGGCAGAAGGGGGGCATTTTCAGAAAGCTTTGAAAACCATGTTTATTTTTGCAATTTCGTTTGGTGGCGCAGAAATTACATACTTAAGCTTTAAATAAAAAGCATCCTAAAAACACTGTTGAAATAATATATTGCCTTCTAAAGCCAACTGTTATATTGTCCATCTAATCAATGCTTTACTCGGCTGCCACAATAATGTAATGTAATTGAATTATCTGAATTATTATATTTATTATACAGGTATATTTTATTTAAAATTAGTCAAATATAATTATTTATAATATACTGAATTATTTTTATTCGAGGGCTTTTGTTTAAATAATATCGATATTTTCGATTAATTGCAATTAATTTGATTAATTAATCGCCATAGCATGTAATTAACATTTTTAATTGATAAATAATAACATATACTACAATAAAATATTATATAATATAAAAACATATGCTGTTTATAACATATACGTATATAATTGCTTATAGTTTAATAAAATAATACTAACAAAACTTATTTTCATTTTGTTTTTAACAAACTTTTATAAGAGTATAATATACTAGTGTTCAATATAATAGTATAAAATATAATAATATAAATATGTAGTGTATCATTAGATATAGTTTAATAACATATAGTAAAATAACATAATTTTAGTATAGTATCAAGGAAATGATGGGGATTGGGTATTGATACAGATTTCCTGATTTGATTCTGATTCACAAGCTTTCGATTCAATTCCAATTTCGATTTGATTCAATATCGATTCATATGGGAATATTTCAGTTTTAATGTCCCTTTTGCTTACATATAAAATACATTCTCTCCCAGATAATACTGTTAATCATACAGGGGACCTTCAAATTAGGTACATTATGAAAATATTAATTTTACTAATTACATTTTATTCGTTTTTCATCATTTTAGTCAAATTTTTTTAAATGAACAAATAAATATATTCAATCAATAAATGAGATATTATATTTCATATATTATTTTTTGTTACATGTTTTTTGTTTAATTGCATAATTTGTACTATTTACAAGCATTTACATTGATTTGTTGGAAACATGCTAAAACTGGTACTGTCTCTTTAACAATATATATATATTGTTAAAGAGACAGTATTGTTTGTGCACTGGAAACTTCTGTCACCAAGACAAATTCATTGTATGTGTAAGCATACTTGGCAATAAAGCTGATTCTGATTCTTCTGATTCTAAACCGGCATTTCTGTAAAGAGCATCTGTAGATGAGTGCAAATTGTTGAGAGAGGACTCAAATGGCTTTATCTAATCTGTGCCATGCATGATTAGATTTAAATGTTAAAAGTAAATATGTTTTGTTGTTTTTGATCAACAATTGACTGTAGAGAACAGAAAGGGTATTAAAAGAGACATTTTCATTATACAATGACAAATGGGTTGCGTGGCTCTCGTCTTTGGACACACACACATTACACAGAACAACTTTTACTCTCAACACACAGTGAAAGGATCTCGCTGCTGAAAACTCCACCACTACACTACACAATTACTGGTTAGTGAAATGTAAACATTTACCAGCCAGTTGCCAAATTCAGTATATACATTTCAGTTGCATAGCTCAAAATTTGGTAGCAAATGTGATTGATTTCCTCTCAGTATAGTGGAGGGTTGCACAGCGTAAAAGATCGATCTTGTGATTTAAGAATCAATATCAAGACCGTTCAAATATATATATATATATATATATATATTTTTTTTTGTTTTTTTTTTTTTTTTACCAACCACTAGAGAATAGGCAATGTGATGAAATATGTAGTTGGATTTAAAGTGTTTTTTTTTTTTTTTCATAGTCAATTGGTGTGCAAATAGCCACCCATTACTATTATGTAGGCAAGTCAAAAGAACCCTGTCTCTATAATATTCTGGTCACTAACGAGCAATAGTAATAGTGATGCTTGTCTTTGCAGGTACCACAAATTATACATTATAATGAAACAAAGTTTTAGTTGTTCAATAATCCAGCAGGAAGATAAAGCAACAATTAATATCCAGTCTTACTGTCCACACTTTACCTTCTGTGCTTTGACCTCCTCAGCCAGTGAAAGATTCTCCTGATGAAGGTGAGACATGTGTTCAAAAGCATAAGCACCCTTAAGTTCCGGAGGTTTGGATTTTTCTTTGCTATTCTTCCTGTTTGGTGGCACAGTGGAGAAACGCTGACCTAGCAGGTTTTCGTGCAGGCTTTGACACCTGGCTTTAGAAGATTCTGGGGTTTGAGAGGAGCCAGGTGTGGGGACTGGAAAAGCTGTGGAGAAAGGATGGTCATGAGATGGTGAAATTGGAGAAGTGTGTAATTTCTGCACCACTAGTGGCACTAAACAGAATTGCAAAACTAATGACTGTTTTTAAAACAGATAGTCCCGCCCCAAACTCATGCTATTGGTGTCTAATTGGAGTCAATGTTGCTGTGTCGGGCAGTGTTTACACTGTCGGGGGAATCAACCTAAAAATGGCAAAATATACTTTTACATATCAGCTATACTCTACATATTACGCTGGGATAGGAGAAACTATTTCAACATCGAAAAACGTACATTTTTGTATGCAAGTGGATTCGTTTTTATGTGTTACAGCAGGGGCATAAGAATGATCTAAAAAGTGGGGGAACACATTATACAACTTATAAGCTTGGCTTATGAATGTTAATTATGTGACATTACGTTATGTTAAAGGAATAGTTCACTCAAAAATGAAAACATTCAAGCTCCATGAATGCATCAAGGAGACTGCTGATGTCAAGATTTATAGTGAATAAGGAGATACATTTTAGTCTGTTCTCACCCAAAACCGATTGTATCACTTCAGAAGACATGGATTAAACCCTTCAAGTCATATGGATAAGCTTTATGCATATTTTATGTTCTTTTCGTAGCTTTAAAGTTTTGAATGGATATAAATACATCATACATCCGTGAAAATCATTATAATAGTTTCTACCCTTCTGTGTTATAATCATTTTTTGGTGAGAAAGTGCTGATGCTTACTTGATGCTTTAGATGAGGGTGTTTTTTGGGTGTCACTTGGGACGTGATTAGCATCCACATGGAAAACACTTTCTCGTATTTCCTGGGACTGTCGGCAAAGCAGACTATGCATTGTATTCCTGTCATACAAACACAGAGACACCATTCAAGAAATAAATCACAATAATAATTCATGTTTTTTTCATTTACATTTTTTAAATGGCACATTACTGTGAAATACTCTTTTTTCATGTTGTTTTATTTAGAAATAGCATTGACAGAAATATCCGCTTCCCCCATCCTCATTGAGACAGATGTGTTTCCTATCGGGGTATTTACAGGTGGTTACTTCATACTTCTTTACAGATCGGATTGCTTTTCAATTAGGTATCATTTACACTTGGTCACTTATACGTATGTGTCTCCGCAAAAGGGATTTAATTGTGATCTTCAATTCCCCTGCTATAGGCAAATTCAACAGACTTCTGTGATGATGCTCATTTTGCCAGCAAAATTGTTGTAATATAGTTTATTACACGGCTGGATCACATACATTTCTGATCTTGCCTATTTAATGGACCCCCATAAGACATGAGTCAACTTGAACACTGCAGCTTGGTCACTTACGTAAGCGAGAGTACCATTCTAAGGAAATTTTGCCTGAATAAGGGGTCTAACTTCCTTAAAATCATAACTCCAGAGAAATTCTGAGAATTACAACACAACTATTTTTGGAAGATACTGATGCAGGTTGCCAGTGTGAGCTATATTTCATTTTACCCTAGAAATATCCCACGCCATCCCTATTAATACCCAGAAAATACCTGCAAGATAGCAAAATAACCACAGACACTCACTGCAGCTCAATCAGAGGGTGTTTGATTGACACATTGAGAGGGTTGTTTACTCCTGGTGCAGGTAGACTGGCAGCTTCCTCGCCCACCAGGCCAGAAGGAGTTTTAACCATGGGCAAGAAATCAGCTGAAAAAAACAAAAATACAAAGTACATTCAACAAACTTCAAGTATTAATTACATCCAAATGCAAATTGAAAGAGAAATAATGTATAAAATGTCATCTTTATAGACATGACTGTATCGATCATACTAACCCTAACCCATACTAACCCTAACCCTAAAGCCCGGTGCACACCGTGCGATTTTGGCCACGATTCTGTCGTCTGAGACAAATTTCAGGAATCCTAAAGGATTTCTGTCGTCGTAGGGCAAAATCGGCAATCTTACAACGTTCAGTGTAACATGTTCACAGACGGCCGATTAATAGCCTTTGCGATGATCTTTAGCCTCTGACGAAGTTCTGGCATTGTCAGACATTTAGCATTGCAGCCGTATAGCGTGACTGCTATTACAACGGCCAGATGAGATATTCCGCTCCTCTCTCGCACCCCAATTCACTTGGAAAGAAACTTGCTCCACGTTTTCATCACCATAGCAACATTTGCGCCCAGTTATTACTCTACTCAAGCTCTTTCAATGTTTTTTTTCTTCTTTTCATTATTACATAAAAAGTTTTAATAAATATATAAGCAGAAAATACTTGGAGAAAAGTGTACCACTTTAGCAATATGAAAGCATTATTCCCTGAATTAAATAAATACAGAGCTTACAAAACAAAAATAAATAAATGATTGCATTTTCTTAACACATTTATTTTTCTTTACATTTATCATGCATTTTCTTAACAACTTTAATTTAATTACTATTTTACTTTTCATAAATTTACTTTAAACATCTGTAAACTTTTTTAGTTAAGGTACACACCACATACACTGGTAAGTATTTATGGGACGTTTTAAACCAAATCACCAGATACAGTTGAATACAATTATAGAAATCTATGTCATGTTTGTGCATTATCCATAGGGAATTTGCAAGCGTGATATATTATCAGCCTATATGAATTTTCGAAATTTTGCATGGCCGATAGGTTACTAAAACAGGAGAAAGACATACTATAACCCACCTTTTTTGTTTTTCCATATGTGATCGGAGAAGTTTGTAATTTTTTGGCCCACAATTCTTTTTATTTCCACAATGAATAGTTGCTTGTGGTAGCTAATTATTACTGTAGGCTACCTCCCCCACTGGCGTTCATTCTCAACATCTGTAATTTTTTGTATTTGTGATCAGGATGTCTTATAGGCCTATTTGACAAAATCCATTTTGTTTTTATATGTTAGCCTATGCTCGTGATGGAGTGGTACTGGAGCAACGGAAATGCTGATGTCCTGACTTTCAGAAAAAAAAAAAAAATGCTCCTCTGGGCAAATCTCGCCGTTTCGCTTCTGTTCCACAACGCTCCAGCAACGCGAATCACGTTCACTGATCGGGACAATTGGGACCACAGTTGGCTACAATGTGTATATTTATAATAATGTCGCACAATGTGCCATGGCGATATCAATGCGTTCATATCGTACAGTCTGACAAGCAACTATCTTAAAGGACTGTAAAAATCCTACAGTATAGCAGACTTCCTCTTCTTAAGATCTGGCTAAAGAACAAATGTAGGGTTATTGTTAATGAAAACTGAGGAAGAACATTTAGATCTGCTAAAGTCCGTATCTTTGACAATACCCCGTAATAAAACAATTGCAATCTAATGTAGAACTGTCTTTTTACATAAAATAAATATAAAACTGAAAAAAGAGCAATGTCTGTTCTTAATTTTTCTCTATTATCCTCCCATTCAATGATGGGAAAATTAGCCTTTCCTTGTCCTGGACATACAGTATGGTGAATCTGTGCAGGAGCCAGATACTTGTGCAGATAATTATTAGTAAAATGAGAACAAACTGATTTGATGATGTTAGGGATTGAGAACGCGGACACACATCTGTGTAGAACCAAAAACAATCAGGATATATGCAGGTTCAGTGAAGCTTCACGTTATCACTTTTTTACGTGCACTACAGATGCTGAACAGATGAGACATGCCCGTTTACCACTTGAAGAATGTGAATTTTCTTTCAAGGTTCAGTTTTCATAATTGATTTTGTTGAAACATTTGTGCATATGAGCTGACATCATTTCTGTAGCAACTGCTGTGACATATATATTTTTTTTAATCTGTAGTTTTTACTGACCTAACAGCTAAGCAATTTGCATAAATACATGTGATTAAATGCGATAAAATGTGCTCACCTAAAAGTTGTTGGTTCATGTTTTGCTGCATTGAATCACCCATTGACTGACATTAAATAAAGCAATTACATTGTACCGGGAGACTCAGAGAAATGTTGGTACGCAAGTAAAACTGCCGGTACTCTGTAAACTAAATTATAGAAGTGCAGGTACTGCGTACCAGTGATTTGCAAGGTTTGCACTATGGATGAGTGTCGTCAAGGTGAGGTATGAGACAGAAGGAGATATGATGGCGTCTTTGTGTGCTTTCAAGCAATGCCAAGTATGGCATTACTTGTAATATTTTGATTCATATTGAATTCCAATCTATTGGTATTCAGTTCTTGTTGGAGTCATGCACATAAACGGACAATGAAGTGGTACAAGAAACTCTGAAGCTGATCAGACCAGTATGTGTGTATGTGCGTTAAATATCTGAACACGGACAGAGCGCATTTTATAAAAAGACAACTTTCACCACTTGTTTTTCTGAATAATAACATGTGAAATGCTAAAAATGATATAACCTTTTTATAAAGACTCATAGTTTATAAATGTGCATTACCCTAATGCCATCAGTACTGGTTTCTATGTAAGCTCCGGCTGAGTGCAAATGTTTTTAACAATTTTTAAATTTTTTTATTATTTAATTATCATTATTAATGCATGTTGTTCACTTCATTTCCCCCCCCCAAAAAATCATTTTTAAAAAATGTTTTTTATTTAAATTAGCTTATTTTGAAACCGTTCTTGGTAACATTTGTGACTAAAACAAAATATACATTTTATGTATGTGTCAAACTTATTTGTAACTTAACTGATATTTTAATGTTTTGTGGGTTAGAGTACTCGGCTACTTGAAAATGCCCATCCCTAGTGGCCAATGGCCAATTTAATACAAATGTAATGAATTTAATACAGTTTATTTAATCAAAAACTCTTGAAAAGGAGTGTCCAACTATCTGCTTTTCTTTCACAGAAAAACCCACTTGAAAAATATCAATCTGGCTTCGAAAGAGTACATTCCACCGAGACTGCCCTTTGGTTTGTCGCTGAAACCCTGCCAACTGACAAGAGCTAACTCAGAATCATTCATCCTCATGCTTGGCATAACTTGAACTGCACAAACTTAGCTGTCATACCTAACAGGCAGATCCTTCAAGGTCCAATCACATTAACTAACATCTGGTGTGCCTCAGGTTTCAGTGCTTGGCCCCCTCCTCTTCTCTATAAACATATGACCAGGTCTGATCATAAAGGCACAGGATTCTCTTTCCTATCACTGCTATGCAGATGATATGCAGCTCTACTTGTCGTTCCAGCCTGACAACTCCACCATTAGCTTGTATCTCTTCCTGCCTTTCAGATATCTCTGCCTGGATGAAAAAATGCCACCTTTATCTCAACCTTGCCAAGATAGAAATCCTTGTGACTCTTGCCAACCCACCTGTTGATCACAACATCGCAATACAGATGCCTACCAGGACAGCCTGGGAATAGTGTTTGAAGACCATCATCAACATCAGTAAAATCAAACTCTTCCTGTCTGAATATGCTGTACAGCTCCTGGTCTAAGCTCTTGTCATCTCAGCATTGGACTACTGTAATGCTCTATTGGCAGGCCTCCCAGCTCATATAATTAAGTCACTGCAGATGGTTCATTAGAAGAGAACAAATATTCTACACTGTCTATTTGATACTTACAGTGCTACTTAGAGGACAGGGATTTTTTTTACCCAAAGCGACTTACAGTACAGTACACTCCACTCATTAAAATCCCCCTAAAGAAACCTGGAGTTAAGTGCCATGCTCAAGGACACAATAGTGGTGGCTGTGTGGACTGAACCAGCAACCTTCTGCTTACCCGTTCTGTGCTTTTGCACACTACGCCAGACCCACCCCAGCTTTATAATAGCCTTATCTATCCCTTAAAGGTGCGCTCAGTAACTTTTGTCTTTGTGTCATCTTGGACTTACACTGACACCTAGTCGCTTGGATGCAGCATAATTTAAAATCAATAGTTTTCAGTTTCAGTTGCCATTGTAGAAATTTTATATTCACAGTCAGTCATGATTAATTTAATCAATGAGTGAAAGTGAACGAGTAGTATTCGGCTGGTCATGTGATTCTAACATGGCAGCCCCCATGTGCGGACCCTCTCCGTGTAGAATAAAACAGCTTTTATAAGGTTACTGATATGACTGGAGTCTTCACTTTAATTTGAGTGCACATTTTCTACATATATTTAAAAATGTCTTTAGGATTTAATCTTTTTTAATGAGGAAAAAATTACTGAGTGCACCTTCAAGAAAATTAACCATGGTTTTACTACAGTAACCACTGTAGAACTGTGTTATTTGTAGTAAATACACAGTAACCACAACATTTATTTTGGTTTTACTATAAATACCATAGGCTAACAATGGCTACTATAGTAAAACCATGGTTAATTTTCATAAAGCTATTATTAGGGAATGCAAACCTTTTGGTGAGAAAACGCTAAACTATTGAGAGGGAACGCATGACTATTTCAGAAACAAAAATTCCCTTCTTGTCCTCTAACAGGCTCTGTAGATACTGACGGAAAAATAACTGGGAAAAAAATACTGGAAAAATAAAGACTGTCCCATTCATTTTACTCAGTTCTGTTGAGTAATTATTCTATCACCTACTGTTCTGCTGTGTTCTGTTCCACCCTGTTTTCTGCAAATGATGTAACAAGACAATGTTCTATTCTTCTGCGTTTTTAAAACAGGGTGAAGTTCTATCATGCCTCAGCATGCCTGAAATTCCTGATAATGACAAAGGTGCTGCCTACAAGACACATATGCTATATATGAACCACCACAGAGTGAAACTAAAAGTAAATAATTGTTTCTAAATGTAGCCTAATTTTAGGCGATATTTGGTTGGTCACATGGTGCAGTATTTAAGATTCTACACAAAAATTCCTCCTCAGCTGCTCAGAAATTTAGTTTCTCATTTCCTGCATTTGACTGTGTCATCCAGCAGCTGTGTCCAAATGCCTGAAAACCAGTGTTTGCGATTGGAAGTGAATGTCTTCTGTCTAAAAGGCATGAACCTGTTTTTAGCACTCTTGATTATAAGCCCAGTCCTACTTGGTTTCCTGAAAAAGATGCATGTATTTGCAATATTAACCCTGTAAAGACTAACGTATGAAAGAATTGTCAGAAAATTCTAATTTGTTGACATTAATCTGTTTTTAGGACATTAGACAAACGTAAAAAAGAAATCATAAAAAAAATGTATTTGATACATTATTCTTAAAAGGTCATTACCATCCTGAGGCCCAGCAATACATTGTTTGTGTAGGACATTTGTTATTTAAGTTTTTCTTAGCCCATACATGGTGGTAAATCTTGGGGTATTATCAGAGGACTCCCTGGGCTTTTCAGAGATACTAAATGTTTGAGAGTTTGGCCATGACAACTTCCTCTCCTTGGTCTATAAATATGGATTGAAATGTATCACAGTTCAATTCAGCACATTAAATACAAATAAATAAAATATTATTTTTTCAATAAACAATTTTTATCATATGTATTTTTGCACCAAATGCTATATTGACATATAAAAAAAGGGACATTGTAAAACTTTTTGTCTTATGAACTTATGGTAAGATGACATCATAATAGCTTGTAATGTAAAATAATGAGATATTTATAATGACAGAGCAACCAAACTGGTCCGGTTGCTAGGGAGGGTGAAGTCACATGGGTAACCTCCTCGTGGTTGCTATAATGTGGTTCTTGCTCTCAATTGGCCTCGTGGTGAGTTGTGTGTGGATGCCGCGGAGAATAGAGTGATGCCTCCACACACGCTATGTCTCCGCGGTAACGCGCTCAACAAGCCACGTGATAAGATGCACGGATTGATGGTCTCAGACGCAGAGGCAACTGAGATTCGTCCTCCGCCACATGAATTGAAGCGTGTCACTATGCCACCACGAGGACTTAGAGCGCATTGGGAATTGGGCATTCCAAATTGGGGAGAAAAAAAAAATTATGCACAGGCTTTAGAAAATAGCGTATCAAATTTGACACACGCGGCGTTATAGGGTTAATGAGTCAAGCCGATTATTTGCATGTAGAGGGTATGGAATATAATTAGCATTAAAGCATTGTGTTATATCTACTTTACCAGTCTTGTAAAGTGACAAAATCTTGCTTTCTTTCTTTTTTGTTTATTTATCACACAACAATTAAGTATGGAGTACTCTTGGCCTCATAACCATGTGTATATATTTTCTGTTCATTTTTATTAACTGATAACTCATATTTATTATTTTTTGTTTATAATATTATATGTGTATTTGTACCAAACTTGTGGCTAATTTGTAGCAAATGTGCAGAAGTTTCATTTGCATGTGAAAATATGAATTTGCAGCAAATCTGTGACAATGTTCACCAGATATTCACCACAGAGGTTTGACAACAGATTTTTAGGTACTCAGGATATACCTTTTTTGGTAACACTGTATAATAACATCCATTCAAATAGTTAGCAATGTCATACATAAGACACGTTAATTCAGCGTGATATATATATTATATGAAATATAATGCATAAAATAATTAACACAATTAATCAAGCCACCATATTAATGATTTTTTTTTCTGAGATTTGTTAGCAGGGGGCTCCAGCTGTACAGACAACAAACCGACAGATGATCAAAGACAGCTGGACAGAGCAGAGGGCAGGAGTCTTGAGAGAGGTGTTTTTTAAAATTCCAAACAACATCTGACTTGACATTTGACAGTGTCTTAAATGCGGCATTTATGGATAGAGACTTGAAAATCCATGAAACGTGGCGCAACCACAGTGAGACGCACCAAAAGCGTCTGTCATCCTGTGAGAACATCTCTTCAGTCTAGCATGGACAACTGACGAATGAACAGCTGTAAAATGTATCGCTGTGAACTGTTGACCAGCGACAGGCATATGCTCAATGATATGGAAATAAACCAAACAATATACTGACTTCTAAAGCCACTTTTTGTATTGTCCAATCAATGCTTTACTTGTCTGCCACAATAATGTAATGACTTTGATTTATCTAATATTATTATATTATTATGATTGAATATTAATGTATTTATTACATAGTTATAATTATTTTACATAGAAATCTCTTTATTTGGGGACCCCTTTTCAGCAAATATTTATATGCGATTAATTCATTTATTTAATAGGACATATGTAATTAAATTAACAATCTAAATGGATTGAAAGCCTACCCATAAAACGCTTTTATATTTTCAAATGTATTTTATGAATATGAACTTCTGATCTGTGAAGTATTAATGATAGCTATTGTAAAGTTTCTTTGTCAGAATAGGGCACAAAACAGAGAAAGGGTTTCTCTAACATCAGCTGAGCTGTAGTGGATAATGGATTATTACCAAGACATTTTAATACCTCCTCTTGTGTGCACAGGGAAACTGAACTCAGCATTGTGACTGAGCACAATATTCAGTTAATGTTCATTTCAAACCCCAGATTGTTTGTTACTGTTAGTGTTGCATGTCTGATATGGGCCACAAATGAGAAAAAAAAATTGTCTGTACAGAAGCTTCTACTTGACTGACAACATAGTGAATCTATGTAATTGCTAAAGATTTATTTCAGGTTTGCAGATGATACTCAGGTTTCACATTTCCTGGCTACACACCCTCCTGATAAGAACTATAAAAGTATGAGTGAATACCCACTTGGAATGTACACACAAATAGTTGGAGACTGTACATAAGAGTGAGTCCTGGTGAGCTATTATAATATATCAGACTGAGGTTTTGCAACCTCCCTTTTGCGGCTACAGATCATGTATCAGGGTTGACTAAACTTTCCCCATAATTCTTTCTGTTCCTCCCTCTGCCCTTGGGCATTTCCAAACACTCCCTCTGCCCTTTCTCAATGCACCAAGCCCATAGTTTAGCCATGGGTGGAAATCACATGTTACACTGGCCTCTATTTTGGGATATTTTAACAGCAGTCATAGGCGTGCAATTTCCTGATTATTTCGGACTTAAAGAATAACACAAACACTGATTATTGCCTGAAATAAAGAACTTATAATAAGGAATTTATAATCTAAATGTAAATAACTCCTCTGGCAATAAAAAAACACAATCTACCATTTTAAGAGTTAGTTGGAATAAAATTGAGTTCTGGTTTAACTTGTGCAGTTGTTCCGGTCCAAGAAAATATATCAGTTTATACGACCTTGCTAAAATCTTAAATAAATTAATGAAATAATAGCATATGAGTATAGAGAAGTATTGGATTCTTAGTTACTGTGTTGTCAATTCTTAATGCTAGAGATGTATTCATTTTCCATTTTTTGGAGACTTTTTAGAGGCATTGTTACGGCACCGGCCTATTCTCAACATGAATTGCGCATCTAGTGCAATTTGTTCAGCTTCAGCTGTGCATTCACTTCATTGTCTGTGCAGATTCGTGCAATTTAGTACAATCTCAGTTGTTCATTTGTTTCATTTTCTGTGCAGTTGTAAGTGGTAATATTATATTTATGTTGTTGATATAGCAGATTAATGTCATAAAGGATGCGTTTGAAAAAAGGTGATTAACCCACTAAAGACTGATTTATACTTCTGTGTCAAATATCTTGCAGTGTTATTTCTTTTACATTCTATTTTCTTCAACAGTATGTTTCAAGTATAATTGTTTAATTATCCTCATAATGCATATTATTTTCCAGAAAGGTCCTCTCTAAGACTGGACAATGTTGTTAATCTGACAACTGAAAAGCTATATTTAGTCTGGTTGAATATTCAAGTTTAGCTATATTAACAAATTTTGACATTCTGGAATATTTATGTCTACATATAAGATTGGTGCAATAACAGAAACAAATTTTTAAAGCCAATGCAAACTATTTTTTAGTTTTGTATTATGGTATTTTGGTGATATTTTACAAATTGTTTAATTTCTATTCCAATGATGCACTTGAATATTAGATTCACAATAAACACGCAATTTGCATTTATCTCCTCCCCCACACTCCTACCACCGTGCAACACCATTCACCGGTGGTAAAAATTTGAAACTGTACTGCTTTGTAGAGCAGTACAGTTTCCAAGCATTTTGAT